>NC_135481.1:193577190-193759985 GCF_052094955.1 Ictidomys tridecemlineatus | reverse complement strand
GCTTGCGGCCTGAGTGGCAGGTGCAGCAGGTGCAGGCAGGTGGCCCTGGCACCCGGAGCAAGTCCTTGGGCAAAAGCCCCCACACGCCCCGAACCGGCCCGTCCAGTCGGACACCTGTGCGGGCAGCTCCGGGTCAGGGCCGTCCATGCAGGGGTGACCGGCAGGGTGGGGGCTGGAGGGTAGTGGGGGCCTTGGGGACCAACCAAGGGGCCTGGGCAGGGGACCCGGTCCTGCTCCTGGGGGCTGGACCCCAGGCGGGTCAGTCGCTCGTCCATGAGAAGGGCTGACCCCTCTGGAGGCTCCTGGGGCTGGAGTCAGGCGGGTGGCCCTGGGCTGTCCCCACCAGAGCTGGCCTTTCAGTTATTTATTGAGCGCCTTCTGTGTGCCAGAGGCCAGTGGGTGCTGGGGAGGGGTGAGCAGGTGACAGGGTGCGCGACTCCAGGAGGGAGGGGCAGGGGGCGGGGTTGTCACAGGGGGTGGGGGTGGGGCTGCTGGACGGGCCAGGGAGGCGTCTCTGAGGGGGTGGCCAGAGCCCGCAGGACCCTGGGGAGGCGGGGTGGATGGGGGCAGGACCCGGGGCCTGGGCTCTGATTTGCATTTGGAGGCTGGTGGTCACCAGAGGCCGCCGGGGTCTGTTCCCAGGGCAGAGGCCAAGGGTCAGGGCGTGGGCTGCAGGAAGTGGGCGGGCCTGCAGCGGCTCTGGGGACAGCTAATATTCCAAGTGCCGGTGACGAGACCCAGCCGGGTGGCAGGGGGCGGGGCCGCGAAGCTGATCAAAGCGGAGGGTCTGCAGGGCCCCAGGCCAGCTCCCGGGACGCCGAGCCTCCCCAGGCCAGCGCAGGGCTCCGCGTGGCCGGGCAGGGTCCTGAGGCTCCAGGCCGGTGTCCCCACACGTCTTGGGGACGCTGACTGGACCCCAGGACCGCCCACCCCGCCCCCAGGGAGGCCAAGAGGCCGGCGCTCCACCCGGGACGGAGGCCTGGCGGCTCCGAGCCCAGTCTGGCCACCGTGAGGCCCTGGTGACGACTCAGCTGTCCTCCAAGTCCAAGCCTCTGTCCCCAGCCCCAGGACGGGTTGATGGTGGCACCTAGGCCACAGGCCATGGCACCTCAGCGTAGTGACTTATGACGGTGCTACCAGGGACCGGACCCGGGGCGCCCCCCGCCCTTTTATATTCTCTTTTGGGACGGGTCTCACTGAGCGGCCCAGGCCTCCCTCAGTGGCTCCAGAGGCTGGCTTTGAACTCGCCATCCTCCTGCCTCGGCCTCCCCAGGAGACGGGCTCACAGGCGTGCGCCGCGGCACCCTCCTGGCGAAGGCTGGTGGCTTGTCCATGCTCTCGAGGGACATGAAGCTCCCCAGGGTCTGGGTGGAGGAGGCGTCCCCACACCTGCCCAACTACAGCGTCAGGTGGGCAGGAAGCCAGAGGGGACCTCCGCCCAGGCCTGGGGCCTCCTGGTCCCCACCAGCCCTCCCTGAGCCTCGTTCCTCGGCTGCCGCCCGGGACAGGCCTCAGCTCGAGGGGACGGGAGGCCCAGGCTTGGCCTCCTCCCTCCCAGCAGCCCTGCCGCCTCCCCTGCAGCGGCCTGTCCCGGCCCCGTCCCCACCCCTGCTCCACTCCACACTTGGCAGAGAAACTGCCCAGACCCTCCTCTGCCCAGAGCCCTCCCCAGCCTCTGCCCTACCCACGACGTCCAGTCCCCTGCCCCCGTGCCCTGCGCGGCCGACCCCCACGCAGACCCCGCATCCCCAGGTCCTGAGACACGAGGGCTCGAGGGTCTGTGGGGACGGCCTGAGGGGACCAGGTCTCGGAGGCGGGCGCTGTGGCCCCACAGGGAGCAGGCAGCCGCTGAGGCTCCCACGGCCCAAGGCCTCTGCTCCGGTGCCGCGATGGCGGCGAAGCCAGGTGCCAGGTGCCGGCAGGTGCTTGACGGAGGCGACTCTGGAGTCCTCAGTGGGCCTCTGGGAAGGGACTCGCCCCGTTTTACGGAGGAGGAGACTGAGTTCTGTGTTTTGTACCAGGGATGGAGCCCAGGGGCGCCCAACACTGAGCCACACCCCTGCCCTTTTCCATATTTTATTTAGCGACGGGGTGTCCCTAAGTGGCCGAGGCTGACATTCAACTGTGGTCCTCCCGCCTCAGCCTCCCGAGCCGCTGGGATTACAGGGGTGCGCCACGGCGGCAGTAGCACCCCACTTCACCAGGCCGTGTCTGGGTGCTGCTTTATCTGTGGGGCCTCCCTTTTCTGCCCAGGGAGCCTCCTGCACCAACGCCCCCAAATGGAGGCCAGCTGCAGCTCAGCACCCCAAAGGGACCTCGGAGGGCTCTCCCTGGTGTCTGACTCCCCCACATTTCCTCAGGTCTGGGACTCCTGCCTCCAGCACGCAAGTGGCAGGTGGCTTCCTTCCCTCTCACACTTGGAACTTCAGAGGTTCCCAGGGAAGGCCTGGGAGGCATCTGCCACACTGCTGTGTGACCTCAGGCAAGTCGCTGAGCTTCTCTGGTCTTCCAGGCTCATCCACCTCCGTGGGGTTGTGGCTTGCTGAGACGGCTCCGGCTGGGAAGGCCGTCACCTAGAGCCCAGCTTCGTCGCCTGGAGGACCCTAAAGAGGGGACAGAGCCACAGGCACCCACACTGCAGGCCCTCCTCCCGCCACCCCGTCCCCACTTAGCGCTCCGCATGCCCCTAGGAGGTGGGGTCCAGTCCTGACCACGTCTCCCTCTGCCCGTCCAGCTTGCCCTCCCTCCAGGAGCCGTAGCTGTAGGTCCTGGGCAGGGTCCTGCCACCTCCCGCCACCTCCCCCACCCCACTCCCGCCATCCTGCTCTGCCAGAGGGTCCCCAGGGCCACACAGAGGTGGCCCAGATCCCAGCTCTGCCTGCTTCCCGGAGGGGACTGAGGCGGGAGAGAGCCGCCAGGTCCTGAGCCCAGGAAGCTGGCCCTGGCCAGAGGGCCCCGAGGTCACTTCGGACACTCTGAGTGGGGTGACCCTGGCTCCGGGGAGAGAGCGTGCACCGTGGGCACTGTCCCCAGGTGTGGCCACTGTCCCCCAGGTGTGGGCACTGTCCCCAGGTGTGGCCACTGTCCCCCAGGTGTGGCCACTGTCCCCCAGGTGTGGGCACTGTCCCCCAGGTGTGGCCACTGTCCCCCAGGTGTGGGCACTGTCCCCAGGTGTGGCCACTGTCCCCCAAGTGTGGCCACTGTCCCCAGGTGCAAAAGAGGGAGCTAGGCTTCAGAGGGGCCCGGCCACTGCCCAAGGTCACACATCCGGAGGCGGCACAGCATCTCTGCCCTGGAGCCTGTGACTAGAACTGGGGAGAGCAAAGCCCAGAGAGGGCAAAGGCCTTGCCTAAGGTCACACAGCCCCACGGAGGCTGCGCGTGCTGGGAGCCCTGCAGTCCCAGCGCTTCCCACAGCCTGGTGGGGGTGGGGCCCGCCTGGCACTTCCTGTTGTTTGGGGCAGGACCTCGGTGAGGCCTGAAGAGACGCGGGGTCTTCCCACGGCCCAGGCCCCTCAGGAATGTCTGGGGCGCCGTGAGGGGCAGGGCCAGGAGCCCACTGGTGTCCCTGCTCCTGCTCCCACCCCAACCCAGGCCTCCACCTCCTCCGCTGGCCCTTCCTAGGGGGTCACCATTCACTGAACACACCCGGTACCAGGCCCACTGGAGGGCTCAGGCCACGACCAAGATGGTCACTTCCCCACTCTGAGCCTCAGTCTCCTCCTCTGTCCATGGCTCACCACAGACCCGTTAAGAAGCTGCCTGCTCAGCGCTGAAACCACTGGCCCAAGGGTGGGTCACCAGGGCCCGACGCTGACCTCACCAGCTATCTCCAGGTCTCTGCGGTCTCTGCCACTTCCGAGGTGCGGTCAGCCACAAGGACAGTGTCCAGTACACTGAGTCCCAACTCAGCCCTGCCCTGGATTTCTGACCCTGGGCAGACCCCTCCGTCTCTCTGAGCCTCAGTTTTATTATCTGTAAAATGGGAAAAAACGAACTTGAGTCTGGGTGTGGTGGCACAGGCCTGTGGTCCTAGTGACGTGGCAGGCCAAGGCAGGAGGACGGCAAGTTCGAGGCCAGTCTCAGCAACTCAGGGAGGCCCTGCCTCCAAATAAAATATAAAAAGGGCTGGGGAGTGGCTCAGAGGTTAGCTCCCCGGGTTCAATCCCTGGTGAAAGACCAAAGGGGAGGCTGGGGATGAAGTTCCAGTCCCCCGCGATCTCACACACACACACACACACACACACAGACGTGAAAAGAGGAGAGGACCAACCTGACCACAGAACTCAATGAAGCGTTAGCACCGGCACCCGTCCTGGTGGGTCTTCTTCCCGGTGGGGACGTGGGGGTCGGCCACCTTGAGGCTCTGGGACAGGAGGAAGGCCCCGGGCTGGGAAGGCCCATAGTCCATTGGGGGTCGCTGGGAGAGCCCGGATCAGTGGCTGCCCCCGGCTCTGGACAAACCAGACCCAGCTCATCTCCACGCTGACCTGCCTGGCCTGGCCGCCGGCCTGGCCGCTTCACGCTCTGGGCCATCTGTTGTCCAGCTCCCCCAGGCCCCGCGTCTCCACCCCTCGGGCTCCACCCAGGCCTTCACGGCAGGACTCTCCCGATCCCCTTCCTGAGCAGGTGAGATCTGGGTGGGGGGTGTGGGAGGTGCTGGATCAAACCCAGGTCCCCTGCTGGGCACGTGCTCTACGGTGGCCTCCTCCCCAGCTCTGCCATGAGAATCTGAAACGGGCCCTGGAACAGCTGGGCAGCGCATATTTATTTGGTTTTCGGTCTAACGTGAGAGTCTCTGCTTTTAACAGACCCGTTTAACCCGCTCACGTGTATTGTTGCCTGGTGGCTGGCCTGTGCTTCTCTGGCTGGACCTGGTACCTGCAGGTGGCTGGGCTTCTGCCAGCTGCCCCGGGCCACCCAGGGTGCTGAACGTGGAGCTGACCCAGCCCCTCGTCCATCCTCCTCCTCCCGCAGGGGACAGGCCTAAGCCACCTGCTCCCCATTAACTGGTGCCGTGGCCTCCAGCTGCGTCTCCGAGTCGGCCTGGCCTGCTCCCTGGGGCTGTCGGAGGACCCCGGGAAGCCCAGGCCGAGGCGTGGCGCAGCGGCTGACAGCCTGAGCCTGCGAGGACCTCAGTGTCCTCCGTTGTGCGTGAGGCTGCGGGTCACTTCCTGCCAAGGCCCTCGGGGTCCCTGACTCAGGGTCTGGAGCGGCGGAGTCTCCTTCCCACCCCAGCCCCAGAGAGGGTGCTTTCCAGATCCCGAGGACCCTGGGGAAGGGGGCCTGGGATGTCCTCTTGCCCCCTAACCCTAACCCTAACCCTGCTGCATTGGGGGCCTGGGGGAGCCGCGGTCCAGGGGAAGGGGTGGCCGCAGGACGCACGGGCAGCCAGCCTGGAGCGCCTTCCCCAGGGGACGAGCCAAGGCGGGGCGTTTCCACCCAGCCACCAGCTTCCAGGGCGGGGTGACGCGTCCGGCCTTGGCCCAGCTGTGCCCGCCAGGAAGGGGACGCTGTTCCTCCCAGGCTCTGGATCCGCCGGCCGGGCCCGGCAAGGGCACGGCTCACTTCCTCAGGACCTTCCCGGCTGAGGGCGAGGCCAGCCTGCACTTGCTCAGCACCAGGGGTTTCCTCTTTCACAGCGTGTCTCCTGCTCCCTGAAGGTCCCCGAAGGTCCCCGTCCCTCCAGACACCCTGACAGTCTGTGCCTGGTGACCGGTGCGTCCCCTGCTGCATCAAGGTGTGGGTGAGCCGCCTGGGAGGTGGCATGGGACCCCCCCCCTGGCCCCTCTGCAGCTGCCCCTCTGCACCTGCTCCCCGGGGTCGTGCACCACTCGGCTCCAGGGGGTCGGGGACTTTGGCGCGTAGTAGGTGCTCAGTCACTACCTGGGAGGGAGGGCGGGGACGGGATGGAATAAGCAGCGCAGTTCGCAGTTGCTCTGCTCAGCTCTGGTTGGCTCATCCTGCAGACACTTATTGAGCACCAACTGTGTACTATTCCTGGGAGGGCCGTGACCAGCACTGACAGGACCTGACTTTGTGGTCACTGAACACACTTGCAACACCGTGGTGATGGCACCAGGATGCAAGGTAGGGCCGAGGAGGGGCTGGCGGGGACGGAGGGAGCCTGGCTGTTGTCACCGTGGGCAGCCCCACTTGCCAAACGCCACCACAGCTGCGTCACTGAGATGGGCCGGAGGCTGAGGGGTGCAGGGAGGGCCCCACGCCCAGCTGGCTTCAGCATCGGGGTGGCTGAAGGCTGGCCCCTGTCCACTGTTAGTCACTCTGTGTGATGTGGCTCTGCAGCCACTTGCTGTTGGGGACTATCATTTTCAACTCGCAGAAAGGTTCAGAAAGCAGCCGGAGCAGCCGCGTCCACCTCAAGGGAGGCTGTGGCGGACGTGCTCCCCCACGGGCAGCCCCACCCTCCTCGAAAGGTGACCTCACCCCGAATCTGGTGTCAGAGTGCTCCCTCCCGGGCTGCCTTCGTGTCCCTGGCCACACCAACACCCGTGAGCCTCAGCTTCCCTGGGAGGGACAAGCTAGGGCCAGGGGCGTGTCTGCAGAAGGCCCTGGGAGCCTGGCACGCACACAGCTGCTCCTGAGTGTCCCTGTCATGTCCTGTTGACACCCGGGAAGGGACCCCCAGGACCCAGGCTGACGGGGGGGCCGTGTGGCCAAGCTGAGCACTGCCCGCCCCTCTGGAGGCACGGCCTCCCGTCAGCCTGACACGGTAGACGCCCAGCTCCTGTCACTCCCGCCCAGCCCTGGAGAGGAGGCTCTGTGGAGTCGGAGGCGGGCGCTCCGTTTCCTCACCTGTGAGTCCTGCAGGTGATGGGAGTGAGAAGGCTCTGGGCACACAGTAGGCGCTTTATAAGGCCTTCTCTGTTCCTCTTCCCAGGGTCCTCCCTTCTGCTCAGGCTGGGGTCCTCGGGGACGCGCTCCTGCACATTCCACCACTGGCTCTGGGCACCAGCGTGCGCCAGGCTCTGCTCTGAGATCCAGGGACACAGGAGTGACAGGCCAGACCTCCATCCGCAGCGGCTGGCATTCTGGGGAGGGGTGACACAGCCCGTGACAGGTGCAGCCCAGGGTGATCCCAGGCTGCTTGCAGGGGAGGGGAGGGGCAGGTCCCCTGGTCCCTGAAGTACAGGTGGCTGGGGTGAGCCAGGGCAGGCCAGATTCCATTTAGCATTTTGGGGGGTGTACCAGGGATTGAACCCAGGGGCACTCGACCCCTGAGCCACACCCCAGCCCTGTTTTGCATTTTCTTTAGCGACAGAGTCTCACTGAGCTCCTTAGGGCCTCACTGCTGAGGCTGACTTGAACTCACGATCCTCCCGCCCCGGCCTCCGGAGCCCTGGGATGACCGCGCCGGCTCCATTCAGCTTCTACCAGGTTTGCTCTGCTCCTGTGGGAACACGACAGGAGAGGCCAGGCTGGACGTGGGGAGGCCAGAGGGGTCAGCGTCCAGTCCCCCAGCTGAGGAGGCTGAGAGAGCCGCCCGCTGACCTGCCAATGGGGCTTCCTGGGGACGCGGGAAGCGCAGCCAGGCAGGGTACCTCCCGCGGAGGACAGAGGCCCGGCCCGCGCAGGGCTGCCCAGGCCCTTCTGGGAATGGAGCTCCCCGCACCGCAGGTGACATAGATGACATGGGTGACGCGGCACCGGGGTCCCCAGCACGGGTCCTGCGAGCCCGGAGGAGAGCCGCGCACGGAGCCCTCCCTGGCCTCGGAGCGCGCGGGGCGGCGGGTGCGCTGCGCGGTCAGCTGTGCGCTGGGTCGGGGGTCGCTCCCGGGGACTGGCTGCTCGGGTGGGGGCCCTGGGGGGCGCAGGGGGCCAGGGGCTGCAGCCACCCGCCCCAGCCTTGCGGTGGCGACGCTGGCACCCGGCTCGCGGGACCCGGGCCGGAAGTGACCCTGGGGGACAGGCGGGTGGGAGGGAGGCAGCCAGCACGACCGACGGAGCGGGGCACCGAGGCCCGGGCGACACTGGAGGGGGCGTCCCGCGTCCCCTCTGCGCCCGTTATGCCCACGTCGCGGCCCAGGGGCGTGGGGCTCGGTCCTGGGGCGTCCTGCGCCCCCGGCCGCGCCGTCCTGACCTGCGTGTGGCCGCGGGCCGCGAGGGGGGCGCCTCAGGGACCCCGGGCCACAGGCTCCCGCCCCGCGGCTAATCGCTTCCAGACCGCGGGTCAGGGCCCGCCGCCGCCTGGCTCCATAAACAGCCTCCTCCAGATGGCGGCTGGCTCCGGCCTGGCGAGCAGGTCCCGCCTGGGGGCTGGGGCAGCAGGTGGAGGGACCGGCCGCAGCTGCCCCCAGCGCCGCCCAGGGAGGACCGCAGCAGGCGAGGGCGCACCCTGGGCTCAGAGCGGGAGACTGAGGCCCAGAGGGAGGCAGGGAGGCGGGGAGCCCGGGTGGCACTGGATTGGCTCTGCTGAGGGGCACCAGCCAACCGGGACAGCGGGGACAGGCTAAGTCAAGCCCCAGGGGACTGGTCCTGGGTCATGTTCCGGCCCCACCTGGGCTCTTCTGCCTGAGTGGGGAGCTGCTCACGGGCCTCAGTCTTCGCCTCCTTAAGGTGGGCACAGGGGCAGGGCAGACTGCGGTGCTGCTGGGGGCCAGGACAGTTCCCAGAGCTCCCTCGGGTACTCAGTGGCCCTCTGTCTCTTCCTCTTCCCACCTGGCACCACAGTGGCCCTTCCAGGAGGCCACCCTGACTTCTGTCACCCTGACTTCTTCCTTCTCCTCTGTGCCTGGCATGGTGTCCCTCCAGCGGCCACCCCCAGTTCCCCGAAGCAGGACAAACTGGTGCTTGATGGTACTGTGCCCCCTGCAGATGAGGAAATGGAGGGTCAGGGAGCTAACTGGACTCATCCCCCAGATGAGGACACGGAGGGCCAGGGAGGCAGCGAGACGTGTGGAAAGATGCAGCCTCAGGAGCGGCCCTGGCACCGGCCTGGCCTTGAGCCAGGAGACCGGCTGCTCCGGCTGCCACCCACAACCCCACAGCCCACCTCTGGCCTCAGGAAGAAGACAAGGACCTGAGCCTGCCGTCCCCCAGGCTGGCACTGGGGCCTGACCCCTGCACCCACGCTGGCCTGGCTCCAAACTGGGCCGAGTCCAAGGCCCCTGGACATCACCAGGGCCCGGAGCAGCAGCCTCATTCCAAGGGAGCGGCTGCGGGACCCGGTGGAGAGACCGCTCTCTGGTCCCCTGAGGGTCCCTTCCTGCTCCACTGAGGATGTGCTCCTCCAGGCCTAGCCCCCGTTGTCATCCCGCCCTTGTTCTGGGCACAGAGCAGCTGCACTAAGGCCTTACAGGGAGTCCCTCTGCACGGGACGTGGCCACGGTGGGAGCCTAGGGGAGACTCTTCCCAGAAACTTGTAATGACAGCTCCTCTAATATCCATGACCATTTGAGCCGGAGAACATTACTATCTGCATCTTCCGGATAAGGCTCAGAGAGGCTGAGTGATTTTCCCTCAGGTCACACAGTGGGCCTTCTAGTTACAGAGCACACATCCTTAACCGCCCATCTCCAGGGCGTCTGAAACCGCTGGGGTGTAGTAGGTGCTTTTCCGAGGTCCCCTCGGCCGCAGTCAGAGCCTGGATTCGGATTTCGGCCAGCCTCGAGGTCAGCGGCCAGCCGTTCTGCCTGTGCCCGGGAGGAATGTCGGTGGTGGCCGCGGCCGGGGTCCGGAAGAAAGGCAGCCTTGTGGGCGAAAGGTGAGCCGCTGGGTGGGCGCAGGCGTGTTTACCCAGGGCCGGGCGTGTGGCTCCGGGTGGCGCCGCTGTCAGCCGCCGGCCGCCTGGCCGTGCTGGCCTCCAGATGTGCGCTGGCTCCAGCCGGCCGCCCCCACCCCCAGCACAGAGGGGCTTTATCAAAAGCGGCTGTGAGGAGGCCCCAGGCCCGCTGCTGGCTCCCAGCCCTGGCCGCAGCCCTGTGCTGGCTCCGCCGGCCCCGGGGACCAGTCGGGAGGCCAGGCCAGGAGCTGGAGGCCAGGCCCAGGGCCAGGAGAGGGCGCATGGCAGGGAGACCCCTCTCCCACTTGCTCTCTACCCCCTGCCCCGGGGCCAGCGGCCACACGAGGAGTGTGCCCCCAAACCCAGGCCAGGCTGTGCAGCGGCAGGGCGCACGGTGGTCCCTCTGGGCACGGGGAGGCCACCGCCCACTGACCCGGTTGGCCCAGGCGTCTCTCCGGAATTTTCTTTCCCTCTTCAGTTTTTTTTGTGGGGGGGTACTCTTCACATTCTCCCTGTCGGCCTGAAGGGTTTCGTGATGATAAATAATTATCAGGGAAAAGGAAACTCTCCCGTCCCCACCGCAGCCGGCTCCTGTTGACGTGTGGTACTTTTCTTTTTACAGATGGAACTGAGATGGGAACCAGGTGGGGTGTCACCCTCTGTAATCCCAGCTACTCCGGAGGCCAAGGCAGGAGGATCAGAAGTTCAAGGCCAGCCATCAGCAATTTAGGGAGACTCCACATCAAAATAAAAATTAAAAAGGCTGGGGATGTGGCTCATGGTAGAGCAACCCTGGGTTCAAAACCCTAGTACCGCAAAATGAATAAATAAATAATTTAGAAATAATAATAAATAATTAAAATAAAATAAATGCACACTCACGCTGCTCTGAACCTGCCTTTTCACAACATGCCCAACCCGGCCTCTGCAGCCCCACTCTTCTTTACAGCTGCGTTGTGTTCCCTGCGTGGATGCACCCGCTTGTTTTCCAGACGGTGGCTGATGGATCTCTGGGTGGCGGCTACGGGCCACCTGATGGCAATTGTTTTCTGGACTTACTTTTCTCGGTGCTGGGATGGAGCCCAGGGCCTGGCGCAGGCTGGGCAGGCTCCCCGCGGCCACCCCAGCCCCGGTTGGTGACCACTGAGCGGCACAGGTGCCCGGCAGTCTCCTTTCTGGGAGCCATTGTATCTGCCCTCTCCAAGCCCGGGGTCTGCCCTGGCTCTGGGGGCTGCCAAGGAGGCTGGAGACAGGGACAGAAGCTGGGGGGGACAGCTGCCCGGGTCGCCCCCAAAGCCAGTGACACCTCCCTTGATGCTGTGGAGAGTGCAGCCATGAGCCGGCACAGCGCTCGGCGGTCAGTGCCTGCCTGGCAGCACAAGGCCCTGGCGCACACCCAGCCGGCAGCGCCCAGGCTGGGCCGGGTCAGTGTCTGGGCCTGGGATAGCCCCTCTCCTAAGCCTGACTCGCTGGGACGCGGCTGGGCTTGCATTTGGGGGACCGGGGGGCTCAGGCAATGGCAGGGGGTGTGAGGGGCTCCGAGGGCTGGTCTGGCTGATGGGACTGGGACATGAGGTCCTGCAGACCCTGTCCCACCCTCAGCCACCCAAGCCTGTGTCCTCACCCAGTGACTTCAGGCCTCTCTTCTGAAGCCACCAGAGACATGCTCTTGAGTGGCCACTCCCAGCACCCTCAGGGACAGCCTAGAGCTGGGAAGTTGGAAGGGAAGTTCCCGACCCATCTGCCCTTAGTCCTTCTTGCTGTGGCTCTGGAAATCAGGAGGAAGCAGGATGCAGGGAAAGAGCCCCACTCCCCGGCTCTGCTGAGTGTCCGTCCCCCTGCTGTTCCTCCATGTCCCCTCTGTGATCGGGGGATGGCCACTGGGCTCCACAGGAGCTGCCGTGGAGAGCGAGGCCCTCACGGGTGGGCAGGACACCTGCCACAGTGGGCGTGGGCGTCGGGAAGAGCAGTGCGGGGCCTCCCAGGACCCCCAGGGAGGGCCTGGCCCAGGGAGGGCCTGGAGACTGGCCGCTGCTGGCCACTGCCCACCCCCAGGGAGGACCCAGGCTTGAGTCCAGGGCACGGGCCGAGGCTGCCGGGTCCCTCTGGGGAACCCGCCTCCCACAGGCGCCCCAGCAGGCGGCCGCCACTGCAGCAGCCATGTGCACGCCCATGGGAGTGCGGGGACCCCAACTCTCAGGGAGACAACGGCGAGAACTTGAGGAGCCCCCTTCTTAAAAATGGGTCAGTCGGCTCCAGCTGCTGTCCACGAGACGGACCCCCTTCTACCTGCTGAGGGGCAGAGGGACCAGCCGGGACTCCGCCCTGAATCCAAAGGTGCCCCTGCTCTGCCCCCCGTCCCGAGGACAGAGCAGAGCTACGTGGGGGGCGACAGGTCCAAGGCACCGCCTCGCCCAGGGGACTGACCGGAGCGAGCCCCGCGGTGGTGACTGGTGACGGTGGTGACGGCCCAACTCCCAGGCGGAGCAGCCCTGGCTCAGAACTGGGCTCGAGGAAGACACAGACCTGGGGACACAGGTGGCATTTTGTGATGTGCACCGTCCCATAAAAATAACCAGAGCCAGGCGCATGGCCACACGGGAAATCCCTGCACTGAGAGGCTGAGGCGGGAGGATGCGAGTTTCTTTTAAAGAAGCTAAAAGGGCTGAGGGTGGGGCTCAGTGGCCAGACCTGCCCCCGCCCACACAGCAAGGCCACCGCAGCCTGGGGTCACAGGCACTGAGCAGCTGCCTTCCTGGCGGCTCTGGCCCCGGGAGCCCTGGGGACTGAGGTGGCGGGGCCTGGCCGCGTGAGCCCCCAAGGTCCAGGCCTCCCCGGGCGACAGGCTCCCGAGGGGCGGCAAGGAGGCCTGGCCTCTGGTCTGGGGGCGCGTGGGAGGGTCTGCGGGTGCCGTGGCCTCCAGCTGGGGCTCTCTTGGGGCTGGGGTCTCAGGGAGTCGCTGCAGAATGTGGTGCTCAGGAGCCCGGGCAGGGTCCCTAGCCGCTGCGTCCCCTCACAGCACCCCCCTTGGGCCCAAGGAAGCCCTCTGGACACAGAGGCTGGGCCCCGGATGCTGCTGTCCTGGGTTGGTCCCAGCCCTGACCTGGTGACACTACCTCTCTGAGCCTCCGTGTCCCTGTGCAGTGGGCTCAGCACTGCACACTGCCTGGAAGGAGAGCCGGGCAGGGCGTGGGCCCCTCAGGCTCAGCACAGAGTGAGCTGGCGCGGCCTCGGGGACAGGTCTGGAAGTGGCCGATGGGCTGTGGTGTTGGGGACACCGCTAGGTCCCACAGGGAAGGGCTGGACTCCACCGTGTGGCTCAGAGCTGTGGTCCTGGGCGAGTCACCCGGCTCTGTGTGCCTGGACTCGTCCTGTCGGTGCCAGCGGACCCGGGGCTGCGTGGCACAGGCCTGAGCCCAGCAGGAGGGCGGAGGTGGGCTGCCCTTTCTCTTTCCAGCCACACCCCCCTCTGGGGAGCTGATTTGGACCTCCCTGTCCACCTCTCCATGAGGGCCACTCTGGGTCCGTCCCCAGGTCACTCTGGACTGGCCAGCTCCTCCATCCCTCTTGCTGGGCGGCTCAAAGGCAGCGCTCAGTCCTCCTGGGCCAGGTCCCTCCCTCCTCTGCAGCCCCTGTGAGCCCCGGGCTCTGAGGCACCCCACTGCTCACCACCTCCTCTGGGAACACCCCAGCCAGCCCCACCCTCTGTCCCTTTGCCTCCTGCTGTCACTTGTCACTTGTATCCTCTGCCCCCACCCCCAGCCACCACTCAGCTCCCGCCACACTGGCCTGCGGCTGCTGCTCCGAGTCCAGTGAGCTCCTGCCCCGGGGCCTTTGCTCGGGCTGCTTCCTCTTCCCCAGCTGTCACAGGACTCACTCCTGACCTCCTCCTGGTGTCTGCTCAAATGCCACCTCCTGACCCCACCCCCATGGCTCCGTCTCCCTCCTGGATTCATCCTCCTCCAGCGTATTGTCACCCGCCGTCTCCCTAGGCCCTCTGCAGGCCACTGCATGCCCAGGAGAGGGGCTTCTGCCTGCTGTTCCCTGCTGGACACTCTGTGCCTGGAACACAGTAGCTGCTCACTAAATGTCCCTGGAGGCTGGGTGGGGCTCAGTGCAGGGTCTGCCTAGCCTGTGCGAGGCCCTGGGTTCCCTCTCCAGAGCCACCAAAAGCAATAATGACCCTGACGAAGACGGCACAGTAATGATGATGCTGTTGGTTGGACAGATGAACCTGGAAGTGCGCATCCCGGGTTGGGGATCGCTGTCCAGGGCAGTGTCCAGGCAGCTGAGGGTCCTGGGTGTTCATACTCAGATTCTTGGAGCTGGGCACGGTCAGGGGGTCGGGGACGGAGGGGAGGCGGGTCTGGCTTTGTCCTCTGACTGAGCAGCGTCAGGTTTGTGAAGAGCGGGTCAGGGAGGCAGTGAGGGCAGTGTGGCCGGAAGTGGCCAGCCCAGTCTCCTGGCCGGAATTTTCTGGGAAGAAAAAGAATCACATTCCAAGGGACCCAAGGCCTCTGAGGGCCAGGGCCCAGAGGGGAGGGGAGGGACTGCAGGGGCAGGGCTGGCCTGGGCCGATGGTGGCCTGCCCAAGGTCAGCGCCGTCAAGGCAGGTCGGGGATCCAAGAGAGCTGAGGACAGAGCCTGGCACCAGTCCAGGGACTCACCCCCAATATGAACGGGGAGCACAGCAGCCGGGGTGCAGCGGAGGGGAGACCCCTGCTCCTGGCTGGGCGCAGCTCAGAGAGCCCTGGGGCCAGTGTCCACTCCCCACTGGGCCCTGGCCTGGGCCACTGCGCCAGCAGAGGGGGCTGCAGAGGCCACAGCTCCTCTGGCCGCCTTCTCCCTGTTGTGGAGGAGCCTCGGCCTTTCCTTTTTTTTTTTTTTTTTTAGCAGCTGAGGCTGTCTGAACCCTCCATCCTCCTGCCTCAGCCTCCGGAGCCCCAGGATCACAGATGTGCACTAGAGGCCGATTTTTATCTCACTTGTTCTGGCTGTTTCCCCAGCGCTGGGCTTGGCATACAGCAAGCACTCAATAAATGCAGGAATGAGCGAAAAGCTCCAAGGGGGGAGTTCGGGGAGGGGCTGGGAGGAGCAGGAGGGGCAGGAGCGTGCGGGAGCTGGGCGGCGGAGGATGGGCAGAGGTGACACCTTCCTCCAGAGGCCCTCCAGGCACCGCCACCAAGCAGCGGACACGGCACACCCACCCGTGGCCGGCTCGTCGGGTACAGTGAGGCCAGGGCGGTCGCTGCCCGTGCTCGGGCCCACGGCCCCCAGCCTTGAAGCGCGACCCGCCCCGTGCATGGCCGGGTGGCTCCGCCTGCCCCGGGTCCGCGGGGAAACCGCGCGCCCCGGGCTCAGCCTGCGCAGCCGGTCGGTCCCCTCCTCCAGCCCCGGGGCAGGAGGGGCGCGTGGCCGGCGTCGGTCCGCAGCGCGCCGGCGCCCTCCGCTGGCCTCCGCGGGCGCCGCAGCCCGGTGTCCCCTCCGCGCAGTGGGACAGCGGCCATTTGTGAGCCGAGGACGGTGAGAAGCCCGCTCCGCCTCAAATACCGCCCGAGCCTGGGGGCCCCGGGGCGCCCACCGGCCCAGAGAGGCTCAGGAACCCGCCCGGGGTGGCACAGCTGGGAGGCAGAGGGTCTGAGCCCGGGGGCTGCCCGCGTCGGAGGGCAGAGCTGGCAGGACCTCGGCTCCCGCCACGTCCAGACCACCCGCGCCACTGTCGGCGACGCCAGGCCAGCAGGGACGCGGGGACAGACACAATAGGCCGTCCCTGCCCTCGCAGCCCACGTCCCAGCGGGGAGGGGGGGCAGGTAGTCTGCAAACTTCACTATCGCGGTGATAGGGACGGCGATAAGGCTGCCTGTCCCCAGCTCGGCCACTCCCACCTCACGGCGAGCTTTGGCCACACCTGAGCACTCACTGGCTTTTGATTCTGGACAATTGACTCCAAGTGCGTTGGGGAAGGGACCCCCCTTGCCACCACCCAGGACTGATAGTCGCCTACTGGTGACCTGCCTGAGGTGGGGTTGGTGGCGTCACTGTAGCGTTGGTGGCTGTCCTTGGGCATGCCTCTGTTCCCGGGAGCCCTGCCGCGGCTCTTTGAACCGCCCTGGAAGCCCCAGTGGAGGAGAGGTGTCCTCCAGGGCTGAAGGCAGGTGGCCCGCTCCTCCGCCTCTTGGCCCCCACCTTCCCAGATCCTGCTGGTGCCAAGGAGTCTGAGGGGGGCCCTCCTGAGCAGGGCTTCCACCTTCGCCCCTCGGGACAGGACGGGGTCCTGCCACGTCTGGCCTGCAACAGGCCTGAGGGCTGCTGGCCAGAACAGATTCTGAGCTGATTCCCAGAATTCCTGCAGCGACACTTTTCAGCCAGTCCTTCTGTTTGTCCCTCCACCCAGCTCCCCCAGCAGCCCCGCAGGATGCTTCACAGGCAGGACCGTGGGATCCTTCCCTTGTCACTGGCAATGGCCTGACAGGAGAGGAGGGCAGGGCTGGGCGGTTCGTTCCTTTGGTCACACACCCTGACCTGTGCCCAGCAGGGAGTAAGGCAGGACCAAGCAATCAGGCTGAGCTGCACCCAGGGAGGTGACAGTGGCCCAGGCTAGGGTGGCAGGGCGGGGGCACTGGAGGCGCTGCTTCTGGTGTCAGCTTAGAGATCCACTGTGGCTCCAGGCGCGTGGGACAGGCCCGCCCCAGCCCTGGAAGGCTGGTGGGTGTGGGGCCGCCACCTGCCGGCCAGGTGCTCACAGCCTCCTCATCCCGGGACTCGGGCAGAGGCCACTTTCCAGGCTTCCAAGGGCGGGGCCCAGGCCAGAGCTCCCCAGGCGCACGCGGACTGATGCGCAGGCCTGCAAGCCCCTGCAAGCCCAGCGTGGCCCGAGGGTGGCCACCGACCGCCAGTCCTGTCAAGCCAAGGAGCCACTTCAGACTCCAAACAGAGCCAGAGGGTGCTGGCAGACCGACCCCTGAGGAGTGGCACAGGACCCAGGGAGCACCCTGTCCAGCCCCAGGAGAGGCGGGCACTAGGGACAGGGATGCAGCCTGCACCTGGTGGGAGGGAGCCCACAACTTTGCAGGCCACTTGAATATGTCAGAGTTCAAAATGCCACGTCCCAGGGGCTGGGGATGTGGCTCAAGCGGTAGCGCGCTCGCCTGGCATGTGTGGGGCCCGGGTTCGATCCTCAGCACCACATACAAAGATGTTGTGTCCACCGAGAACTAAAAAATAAATAAAAAATTCTCTCTCTTAAAAAAAAAAAATGCCACGTCCCAGCTAGAAGCTGCTCCCAGGCACACGCAGGGGCCCCGCCAGCAGCCAGGCAGATGCCGCCCTCCGTGCTCCACGGAAGGCCTGGCCCTGTATGCACTGTGGCCCTGGAAAACCACGGGGCAGAGTCCCCGAGCTGCTCTGTGGGACCCAGGGAGACACTTGCAGGGCAGAAGCAAAGTGAAGCCACAGCCCAGTGAGTAAAAAAGAAATTGTGGGGGAGAGGGGGAGTGGCCGGGCGCAGGCTGGGGGCACAGGGTGACCACGGCTCTGCCCTCCCTGCCCTGGGCAGCTCTGCCCAGCTCCCTGGAGCCTCCAGGACAATACCAATGTGGCCTCCAGCTAAGGGGAGGGGCGAGTACTTTATTAACTGGGGTTTTGTTTCCGGTACTGGGGATGGAACCCAAGGGCACTTTACCCTGGAGCCACATCCCCAGCCCTTTTTATTTTATTTTTGGGGTACCAGGGATAGAACTCGGGCACTCATTCACTGAGCCCCATCCCCAGCCCTGTTTTGTATTTTATTAGAGACAGGATCTCACTGAGCTGCTTAGGGCCTTGCTAAATTGCTGAGGCTGGCTTTGAACTTGTGATCCTCCTGCCTCAGCCTCCTGAGCTGCTGGGATTGCAATTGCACCTGGCCTTTTATAATATTTTTTTAGTTATTGATAGACCTTTGTTTTTTTTAATATTTATTTTTCAGTTTTAGGTGGACACAACATCTTTATTTTATTTTTATGTAGTGCTCCGCACATGGCAGGCGAGCGTGTTACCGCTTGAGCCACATCCCCAGCCACAATAGACCTTTATTTTTAAAAAAATTATTTATATGTGGTGCTGAGAATCGAACCCAGGGCCTCATGCACGCCAGGCAAGTGCGCTACTGCTGAGCCCCAGCCCCAGCCCCCTTTTTAGTTATTGTGACAGGGTCTCACTAAGCTGCTGCTGAGGCCTTGAACTTGCCGTTCTCCCATCTCAGCCTCCAGGGTTCCTGGGATCTCAGGCCTGTGCCACTGGCCTGGCTCACCTGGTTTCGCGTGATCCTGTTCTTCCCGGCTGTGTGGCTGCCACCTCACTTCCTATGACAACTGGCAGACACCCCCTGCTTTCTGAGACCTCAGAACAGACTCTTGGCTTCTTGACCCTTAGGGATCACAGCGAATGGTTTCTCACCAACAGTGGGCGGGGCTGCCTCGCTAGGGACACGGGCTGATGGAGATCTTGTGTCCTTCCAGTGGTGAGCTCGCTCCCCTCCAGAGCCGGCCACAGGCGCTCCTGCCTGGCCTCGGAACCCAGACCTGCTGGAGGTCAAAGGGCACCACATGGACCATCTAGGGAGTTCAAGGGGCAGCTGAAGGACCTCAGTGTGGTCACAGTCCTACACAGGGCACAAAGCTGAGTGACAACTAAGTGTTGGATATCTCACATAGAATTTGTCTCGTCTCCAGTTTCTGTGACTGTCCCTGGCCTGAGCAACACTGCACACCCTGTGCACAGGGCCTTGTCCCCCCGGGCCTCCGCAGGCTGCGTGCACAGCGGGGGCCGCAGGAGGTCTTCAGGAGGAAGCAGAGCTCCTCTGGAGCCGGGCAGCCCAGAGCCATGGTGGGCCCTCCCAGGCGGCTGGTGTCTGGGGGAGAAGGAAGCTGCAGGAAAGGCCCCTCTCCCAGGGACTTCCTGTGCTGAGTGAGGGCACGAAACCCCAGTGCCAAGGCCTCGAGGTCCTTCCTGGACGTGATGAGGCAGCAGAGCAGGGACAGGTCCTGGAAGGCGCCCCTGGGGCCTCCTGAGGGGAAGGGCGAGAGCTGAGGAGGGCAGACAGGACAGCAGACAGGGCCAGCTCCAGGGCCCGCCCCATCTCGGCTTCGGGGACCTACTGATGACTTGCTATTGGCCAACCAGAGGTTGCTTATGTTCCTCCTCCTCTTTTTTGGGGGGTGCTGGGGATGGAACCCAAGTCTTGAGTATGCCAGGCAAGTGCTCCACCACTGGGCTCCGTCCCCATTCTATTTTTGAGGCAGGGTCTTGATGAGTTGCCCAGGCTGGCCTTGAGCTGGGGACCCTCCTGCCTCAGCCTCCCGAGTTGCTGGTATTAGAGGCACGAGCACCGCACCCTGTACCTGTGAAGAACGTGCTTTTTAACTACTATCTTCTGGGCCAGGGGCTGGCAAAGTAGGAGCCAGGGGCCGAATCCAGCCCACTGCCTGTTTTGAGTTCTTGAATGAAAAACAATTTTTATAGGCAAGCATTTGCAATTGACTTGATTATTGAGAACATGAACTTTGAACTCAATCAAGTGCGATGCCTAGATCCCTAGAAGAAACTATGGTGTTAGTAGGATAGTAACATTACAAAAATATTGTACTCTGTGGAAATTTGCTTTCTCATATATAATTAAGCACTTACGTAAGAATCCTGACTTTTGCCTGTTGGCCCAAAAATCCTAAGTATTTTTTCTACAAAGGACCAACGAGTCCCAAAGCGTCTGAAGCACTAATACCTGCCAAATTAATATGCCAGGAGGAAGAACAGCACAGCCTGTGAAATATTAATGCACACTTTTTATTATATTAAAATCAGGCAATGGTCTGACAAGAAAAAGGCTGCTTATGGAATACTGTTAGGTTAAACTTTACTTACAGGATGTTAAATCCTTAGAACTAAGATTTCCCCCAGAAATAGATTAATGGGAACATCCATTGCTTTTCAGACTTGATAGTTGCTGCTTCAAAAGGTGGTTTTACACAAAATAGTAAGAAAAAAAAAATAAACCCTTCAGAACACCATGAATTGCCTTTATTTGTTTGCATCGGGTCTCAGCACAGTGGTCCTGAACAGGAAAAGTGGGAGGTGCAGCAACGTGCCGGGAGGCCAGGCCCCGCCAACGCTGGGAGCTGCTGTGCACACCAGCTCCTCCTCAGTCCCTGCTGAGCACCTGGGAGGCAGCGGCACCAAAACCAGTATCTGCGCTGGGTCCAGGTTCCTCTAGTTCCAGTTGTCCGATTCCACCCTGGGCCTGCGGGGATAGCAGGCGCGCCCCACAGGGAGCCCTGTTCACCCTTCTGCACGTCTGAGAGCCACGTCATTACAGGAAAGGGAACAGTCCAGAGGCCCTGTGTGCTCACAGGCTTCTCCAGGAGGCCTCCTGCAGGTCTAAACGGAGGGACCAGCAGGCTACGTCACCCTGGGGACTGCCCTGTCCACCTTACAAAGACCTG
The DNA here is from genome assembly GCF_052094955.1 of Ictidomys tridecemlineatus. Taxonomy (NCBI): domain Eukaryota; kingdom Metazoa; phylum Chordata; class Mammalia; order Rodentia; family Sciuridae; genus Ictidomys; species Ictidomys tridecemlineatus. Next base: position 193,739,766 of record NC_135481.1, on the reverse strand, counting down.
GGCCAAAGATGCGTCGGCTGAGGGTGACAGCAGAGTGGCAGGACCCAGGACCCAAAGCTCATTTCCTGGGCCAGTGGAAAGTGGTCAAACGTGGTTCCAAATGTGGAGGAGGAGGTCAGAGATTTCCAACCTGACCTGATGGCTTCTGGCCAAGCCAGGGGGGCGGTGGAGAGTGCCGGGTGGTGAAGGTGGACAAGGGAGTTGAGGAGGAGGGAAAAAAGCAGCACCCCTCGATCAAGGTGGGGGAGGGGGAAAGCCCTGAATTCTTCGCGAAGGCCAATTTCAAAGGGGGCGGAGGGTTACAATCTATGCTTCGGCCAAGGACAGGAGTGGAGGAGAGTGGGGCAGGACGATGGCTTGGAAAGGGCGTCATTTAAGACTTAAGAAAGTAACCAGGGTGCAGGCAAAGCACCCCACACCCAGCAGCAGTCCCCAGGGTGTGACCTGAAATCTTTGCTCTACTCTAGCAAGCCTCTGCTGGAGGGCTGTCCCAGGGCTGGCAGGGCAGGGGGGAGAAGGCAGGGCCCCCAGGCCGAATCATCAGCAGCAAGGTGATTGTGTGACGTGTCTTTTCACAGTTGAGTTAGATGTGCCCCACCGGTCAGGATGGGAATCAATTTAAATAGACTCTCTTGATCTCAGAAGTTCAACTACACGGACAGTGGTTACACTTGACAGGATGATTTGTTATAGCACAACTTATATATTTCAAATGGACAAAAAATTAGTATCATTTACAGTATCTTAAGATAAATTGCCTTCGAATGGGAGCTTCCTTTCCAGTACTTTGAGGTCTACAAGACGCATCTAGAAAATTTACTACGGTGGAGAATGAAGACTGCTTAAATCGAATGGGGGAGGGCTGGTGGCGTTGCTTTGATTAATTGCTGTAACACTGTCCTTCCGGAGGCTGGGGGAGTTTCATATTTTCTTTAGACATCATTAAGCGCCGCAGCTCTTGCAGAACAACTTTGATGCTATATGAATTCTGCCACTTTGCTAGCACTGATATGGCTCTTGGGTCCACCTACAAAAGGCAAACAAAACCAAATTACTCTCAGGGTCTCCAACAGCCTGGGCTAAGCCACAGCAAGAGCTGGGGAGAACGCAATTCTTAAGCTGAACGTGCTGATCACAAAACCATACCTGACATGCAGGATACCCCTGTGCAGGGCCCCCTCCTCCAGCCACTGTTTTTCCTTTGTGTCCCAATTTGGGAGAAGGCAAGGGTAACACTGGCCCTTGGCAGGACTACACCCTGCCCAACTTGGCTGGACAAGAATGACCTGCTGTGGGCCAGCTGTGGCCATGCCTGGGCCCTGGATGCTATGCCCGGGCAGGAGATGACAAAGATGATGCCAGGCAGCATGAACAGCAAAGGCATGGTGGCCTGCACCCGCGCTGCAGTGGCCAGAGCCCCCCCAGAGCCAGGTCTCTCCACCCGGCACAGCGCTCCCCAGACGCCAGGTGGCCCAGACACATAAACGCTGCACCCAAAGCATGAGGCGCCTCTGACTCTTTCAAGTCCTCTGAGTCCACCAAGGGCCCAGATTTGGCAGATCTTAACGTGGGCAAGAACCGGGACACGCCTTTGCCAGCAGCACATACAGGAAAGGCTGACGGGCGGCGGTGGCAGGGGACCATGCGCCAGGCCCTGGGTTCCATCCCCAGCACAAAAAAGGTCTTGGAGCATTTTGGATTTCAGATTTATGGGTGCAAATCTAAAAATCAGTTAAAAAAGCAAGGTTATTAAAAGATAAAAATATCACATCCCAGGCTTAAGGCCCAGGAGGTGGCGCTGTGGGCAAGGCCTCTGGTCTCCCGCCTCATCTCCTCATGTGCGCAGGGACCGAGTGAACTCTCATCTCGAGTGCGCAGCAGTGCTGGCCAGGGTGAGTGTGACACGAGGGGCAGGTGGACACGGCTGGGACACAGGCACTCGGACACAACCTCCAAAGGCCCCTGGTGTTAAGTACAAAGCAATTCTCAGCCCAGAGGGACAAGTGGGGACAGAAAGCGCAACTTACCACTCCATTAGAACTATTAACTCCATTCATATTAATTTTTGTTACAAATCTTACAAAGGGGGGTGCTTCTGGGTATTTAGGTCCACATTCTATTTTAAGGCTGTATATTCGGTTTTCATAAATTGTCTGGAAAGAAAGGGCACAGAGATGTCAGGCAGTTACAGACAAGGAACTCAGACAGACAGAACTCACTGAAGACCATTTATCATTTACTCCTGATGAGGAACTCAAGTGCCGGGGAAAGTCGGCAGCAACTCCTCCCTGAGCGGGAGAGTAAAGGACATTTAGGGGGGATCAAGGACGTTTCCAGCCAGTGTGGCCAAGCCCTACCCGGGGGCCTGTGCTGCGCCCGTCCCTGGCACACCTGCCCTGCTCTTGGGGAATGGCATGTGAGGGGCACTCTTCCTTCCAGAAGCTGCGCTAACTGTCCCCTCACCCCAGGCCCATCAGCCAATGCACACCACCATGTGCAAAGTGTGACACTGGCCACGGCTCAAGGGAACTTCAGATGAAGCACAGGCTGGGCTCAGGCCAGGCGCTCCCCTTCCGTCACCGTGGGGCTGGGCTCTGCCTATGCAGGGTCTCCACTGGCCTGCGTCGTCCTCCCTCCGTATTTGTTCCCTTGGCAGGCACAGTGACCCGAGGGACCACAGACATGCAGCGGGTCAGGCAGAGGAGGTCACAGGTCCTTTTAGAAATGCCAACTACGTCTTTGCTGAGCAGCACAGGGAAGTCCAATGTCCACACCAGGGACCTTCCCCAGTGCCTACCGGCCACCAAGGGCATCAAGACTGCTGGCCTCGCCCATCACCCCCAAGACCCAGCTCAGGAGTCACCCAGTCCCTAACTCTCTGTCCTACTCTAAGCCACACTGGTGTCCTTGTCTGAAGACCATACTGAAGGTGTGCCTCCCACTGTGACCCCTCTCAGCAGTCTCGCTGTGCAAACGCTGCTCTTGTGGACAGCGACACCTAGTGGTCCTCGGGGGAAAAGAACCACAGAGGCTCCTTCTCCCTGGATGGAACCCAGGGCATCCCGCGTGCCAGGCAAGCTCTCACCACCGAGTCACGCCCTAGCGCCCACCTGCGGCATGTTCCCCACACCTCCGAACACGTGGTGTAGACTGCTCCCGACAAAACCCGAAAGGTATCTTAAGATCCGGAAGTCATTCATGTTACACCCATTGAAGCCAGCTGTGTCCCTAGGGATCCCAAACCAACAAAACCAAAGCTCTAATCTGGCTACCTACCCACTGCCCGCCTGATCCTCTCCCCTCCTAGGAAGTGCTGCCACCATCACCCCACTCGGTTAGTGCAGGCAAGGAACTAACAGCTATGGGGCGCAGTGGTCACACCTGTTATCCCAGTGACTTAGGAGGCTGAGGTAGGAGGATTGCAAGTTTGAGGCCAGCAAGACCGTGTCTCAAAATTAAAAACAAGAAGGACTGGGGATGTGGCTCAGCGGTAAAGCAGCCCTGGGTTCAACCCTCAGCACCAAACAAAACTAAACAAAAAACCCCACAAAACCCCTAAGGGTCAGCCAAGTCCCTTTCCCCTAGCCCCATCACCCGAAGGCCACCACTTCCCTCTCCAAGAAGCCGCCTCCACCACCAGCCCCTCACTGGACCCACCCCAGCCTCTGCTCTTCTTGCCCCCTGCATCTGCTCCCACAGGGGACAGGCTCCGCTGGCTTAAGCCCGCCAACCACGCCAGGCTGCTCCACTGGGGCCCACTAGAGGCAGCACCAGCAAGACCATGGGAACCAGCGCCCACACCTGGCCCTGGGAGGGACGCTGCGCTCTGCACTCTTCATGTTTCCTCAAAGGAAAAAAAGTTCTCTCAGAAAACGTGACTAAGGCAGGCGCAGAAGAGGGCCCGACGGACACGGCCTCCCTTTCGGTTCTGGTGGGGATGGGACTCAGGGCCTGCACACAGCAGGCAAGTGCCCACCCTAGAGCTGCAGCCCGGCCCCCAACAGTGCTGGCAACACCAACCGGGTCACCTGCGGGGCTCACTCATCCACAGGGGTGGGACACTCGTCTCCAGGCCACAAAGCAGAATTCTAAAATGCCCACACTCACCTAATTAACAGTGAAAGAGCTAAGGACTTCCGGCCACCGAGCTCAAGTGGCCCTTTCACTGGAACACAGTGACCTGCCTCAGGCCCAGGGGGCGCGACACCTGAAGGCCAGTCAGAAGCCTCGCAAGACCTCCTCCCCAGAGAGCGGGGCTGCGCTGCCTCCTCGTGTTCTGTCCCCAGGGCCCCCCAGGCCTGCTGGAGGGTTCGGTCCAGGGGAGAGCGCGCCTGGGGAGAGCCCCCGAACACGGCTTCTGGAAGGAACCTCGCTCTCGACTCCGCATTTGCTTTCTGGAACTCGTGACCTGGACAATTGTGCCAATTAAATGTACCTAAAAGGGCTGGGGCTGCGGCTCAGGGGCAGAGCGCTCGCCTAGCATGCGTGAGGCCCTGGGTTCGATCCTCAGCACCACAGAAAACTAAAATGAAGATATTGTGTCCACTTAAAATTTAAAAAAATAAATGTTTTAAAAAAAATGTACCTAAAAGATTATGTGATCATGAAATGCTGTCCATTTTGATGACATAGATCAAATGTCAAACTGCAAAGCCCACAAAGAAGGGAGGGGGGTGCAGAGCTGCGAGCCCCTCCTTGCCGTGTCCTGCGGGTGGCCGCCCACTGCACATTAGAACGCCAGGCAACTGGAGTCCACCTGCAAAGGACCAACCGCATGCTGTGAATGTCCACACACATGCAGACAGAGGCCAGGACTCAGCACATCGTGCACCACCTACAGCAGTGACTGCACCTTCCTCCAAATTGGGGTCGATCTGTGCAGTCTGTTTCTTTCTTTCTTTTTTTTTAATTGGTGCATTAGGTAACAACATAATTTGGCAACCTCACTTCCTAGTCGTCCCCTCCTCCTTGCCCCTACACAGGCCACTCTACCCATCACACCACTGCCCAGAGCCTAGGAATCATAAGCTTTTCCTGGGCCTAAGACACACCTACGTGAGTCAGCCCAGTCGGACCTCCGAAAACACCAAGGAGATCCCAAAAGTACGGGACCAGTGTTCCTCTAGTCAGGGACATCAGAACACCCGGGAAACTGCCGGAGCCCTAGGAGCTCGGGCTATCATGACCCAGTACCACGGAGGATGAGGGTCAGAGGTGGAGACCAGGAACGGAAAGTGCAGCTTCACTGGATGACCACTGTTGACGCTGGCTCACTGGCTGTGAGGGGCTGCGCCATGCTGGCCAGCACTACAGGCCAACACGGGGGACGGGGGAAGTGTCTCCAGAACTTTCTGCACCACCTTTACTACTCTTCTGGAACCTAAAAGCATGTGAAACAAAACTTATTTTAAAATGTAAGCAGGCGCCTGGCACCTGTGGGTCATTCTAGCTACTTAGGAGACGGAGGGAGAAGAATTGCAAGTTCCAGCTGGCTGGCCCACTTAATGAGACTCTGTCTCAAAATCAAATGTAAAAAAGACTGGGAGTGTACCTTCGCAGCAGCCACTGTGGGCCTAGCATGCAGATAGGCCTGGGTTCAATCCCTAGAGCTGCAACAAAGGAGAGAAACAACAAAGTGTGCGACATAGGAAACATAAGAGGGTACAGCAAAAATAAAACCCAAACATACAAAAAGGTCAACATTAGGTCAGCCAGCCACCTGCTGCCTCGATTCTAAATCTATATAGTAACATACAAATTACGTTTGTATGCCTGTTGGGAGCAAAGCCAGGGTCTTATGCATGCTAAGCACACACTCCACCAGGGAGCTACACCCCAGCCCTACAGATCACATTTAATGACACATGCTGTGTTAGAATGGAGGGTGGATCCTCAGAGGGACATTCTGCAGAGCCTGAGAAGACTTGCTGGGCACAGTAGCGCACACAATCTATAATCCCAGCTATACGGGAGGTTGAGGCAGGAGGATAGAAAGTTCAAGGACAGCCTCGGCAACTTAGTGAGACCCTGTCTCAAAAAAAAAAAAAAACAAAAACGCAAAAACCCTTCATGGTAGGGCACCTGTGGGTTCCATCCCCAGTGTCTAAATAAATAAGTAGACAGATAGGATCTGAGTGGCTCAGGATGTAGACAGTAGGTAAGTGCACAGAAAGGGGCAGCAGAGACTTGCAACACTGCTGGTCAGTTACACTGGGGACAAGTGGTGGGGACAATATGGTGGTTAGGTACAAGACAGCACAATAGGTATCGAAAATAGAACTGAAGCCTGGGGCCTGGGGAGAGGTCCCAACAGCCGGACTTGGCCTCCCCAGGAGCTGCTCCTGGTTGCTGCCTGGGGCGGGAGGGCAGGGGATGCCGTGGGCTGGACCACTGCTGACACCAGCAGGAAGGGCTGTCACTGAGGGCACAGAGGAAGGGGAGACAGGACACAGCAAGTCCCCTCGACCTCTTCCTGTCTTTCAGGCTCTCCTGTGTCGCTGCCTGGCAGAACCTTATTGGGGAGGAGGGGGGGGGAGGAGGAGGAGGAGGAGGGGGAGGAGGGGGAGGAGGGGGAGGAGGGGGAGGAGGAGGGGGAGGAGGGGGAGGAGGAGGGAGGAGGAGGAGGAGGAGGAAGAGGAAAAGGAGGAGGAGGAGGAGGAGGAGGAGGAGGAGGAGGAGGAGGAGGAGAGTCCGCAGCGCCAGGCAGGCTCCAGAGCAGGGAGGGAGGCGGGCAGGCACCAGTGTCCCCTGCACACACTCCCTCGTCCCCCCTAGGTGGCATCCTTCTGGGGCCACAGGCCCCCTGCAGCAGTGCTGCTCACTTCTATACTTCAGTCCTGGTGCCCCCCAAATGCCCTGCAGCCCAAGAGTAAACCCCCAGTCGTACGCAGGGGCCTGACATGAAGTGGAGGAGGGCTGCTCCTGTCAGCGCCGACCCCAGCTCCTGTGGGCAGCCCTCAAGGGCCAGGGTCCTCCTGCCCAGCGGGCGGTCCCGCTTTCCCACTGTGCCCTTCCAGGCCACACGAGCTGAGCAGCTCCCTACACTGACCGCCCTTGGTGCAAACAGCAGCCCAGGAGTAAGAGCAGGATCTGCAAGGCTCCTTCTTGCTCCCTGAGCATCGTCCCAAGACCAAGATGTGCAAACAACCCGGGTGTCCACTAAAGGCTGAAGGGACAAGGGGGGACAGAACACCCGAATCTGCCCACAAAGACTGAAGTCCTGCCACCTGCAATAACGTGGATGAATTTGGGGGACAGTGAACTAAGCTCAATAAGTCAGACACTGACCAATACTGTGCCATCTCACTAGTATGTGGAATCTAAAGCCTGAATTCACAGAAGCAGACGGTAGCATGGTGGTAGCTGCTGGGAGCTGGCATGTGGGGGAAAAGGGTCGAAGGGACCAACTTTCAGTTATGCACAAATCCTGGGGATCTGACGTACAACCTGTGTTTTTTACTTGACATTTGCTAAGAAAGGACGTCTTCTCTCCCTTTTCAGTGCTGTGGGCTGAACCCAGGGCCTCATGCATGGCAGGAAGCGCCCTGCCATTGCAATACACCTCAGCGCCTTTATAAAAAAATTTATTTTGAGACAGGGTCTTGCCTAGGCTGGCCTCCAATTTGTGATCCTTCTGCCTCAGCCTCCCAAGCAGCTAGGATTACAGATGTGCACCACAACACCTGGTGAAAGCACATCTTAAAAGTCTTCACCAAGAAAAAAGATACGCACACACTGCATACACACAACTGTGGTGACGGATGTGCTGATTAATTTGAACGAGGTAATCATTATAAAATGTGTATGTACCAAACCACCAAGCTGTGCAACTGAATGTATACAACTTTTACTGTTCGATTATATTTCGAAGCTGGGGGAAAATCTGTTATAATTTCTTGAGTGATGCAGAGTGTTAAGGAGAATGAAGTTAGCCTCCTGCGCTATATGCTCAAAATCGCTGAGACTTTTTATAACACATTCAGGTGTCAGTCACATAACTGAAAGCTGTTTAAAATGACAGGCCAATGTGCACTGATATGGAAGATGTCCACCATCTGCTAACTTCAAGAAAAAACCTGACTGCAAAATATCATGCACAGCTGGTCTTGTTTTTCTTCAAAAGAGCAGGTAGGTATGTGTGCCCCCTGCCGAGAGCTTCACCCTGTGGGGACTGACCAAACTGGGACGAGCTTTCATTTTCCTCCTGTGCCCTGGGAGGCATGCTCTGCCCTTCCGGACATGGGCGCAGCACTGTGGGGTGAGCATGTGCACAGACACAGCTGGGCTCTCACCTGCATTTAGGAGGCCTGAGGGTGCTTCCTATTCAGGGCCATTTCTGCCCCCATGCCAGGGACATGGGGAATTTAATTTAGCGTTTTCTGAAGATATTTACGGGTGTCACAATCGGGACAGGGGTGTTAATGGCACCTAGTGAGTAGAGGTCAGGGATGCTGCTAAGCATCTTGCAAGGCACAGGACAACCCCACGACAACAACAAGAATGTCCAGTGCAGCACCAGGCCAGCGGACTGTTGTGGACTAGCTACAAAGAAGACAGTCCACACCCGGTGCTGTGGACGGCCGTATGTGCCAGAGCCTGCCAGAGATGGGAAGCTTCGCTTTGAGGATCAGAGGAATTTTCCAAAAGAGGTAAAAAAAAAAAAAAAAAAAAAAAGTATGTGTGAGATGTGCATGTGTGTGACAGAGAGAGAGAGAGAGAGAGAGAGAGAGAGAGAGTGTGTGTGTGTGTGTGTGTCACTCACTTTCTCCCCCTGCTGGCCAAGCCGCCACTTCCTTCTGAAGAGGCCCACTATGTCACCAGCTCCTTATGTGTTCTTTCAAAGACATTCTGAGCGCCCAGCAGTGGCACACAGACGACTCCCCCCGCCCCCGCCCAACTGCAGGCTACTCTATGTACAGCTTGGGGACTTTCTGCCACTTAAATGCCACAGAGAGACCATTATACCTCAGCTATGGGAAGAAGGAGACAGACATACTAAGTGGCATATAGTAAGCTCTGTTAAGGACGCTGGGAGGTCATCTCTAGTGTCTTGTTGTTACTGGCCACTGCAGGAAGTGCTGGTACACTGCCTTTCAGCACTGCAAAGGCAAAGCTGGGAATGAATTCCTAGCAGAATTACTACATCGCATGGTTCATGCCTTTAAAAAAGTTTTATTAGGGTGCTAGGATTGAGCCAAGGCCTTGTGCATGACAGGCAGACACCTGCCACTGAACCACACCCCCAGCCTTGTCTTAAAAAAAAAAAAAATTATGGTGCTGGGGATGGAGCTCCAGGCACATGCTAACCGCCTGCTCTACCTTTGGGCCCCATCCTCAGCATCGTCCCCTCCACCCCCCTGCAGTGCTGGGGAATGAACCCAGGGATCCTCTTTACCACTAAGCCATGTTTCAGCCTCTTCTTTTCTTTTTTTTGATACTAGGGATTGAACCTAGGGCACTTTACCACCGGCCCCTATCTCAGCCCTTTATTAGTTTTATTTTGAGACAGGGTCTAAATTGCCCACACTGGCCTTGACTTGTGATCCTCTGCTTCAGCCTCCTTAGCAGCTGGGACAACAGGTATGTGCCCAGCCCCTGGCTTCTATAATTTTTTGGTGGTGTTTGGGATTGAACCCAGGGCCTTGAGCACACAAGGCAAGCGCTCTACCCACTGAGCTATATCCCCAGCCCCTGCCTTTAAATTTTAATAGAAGACTTTCTCTTGGGTAAGACAATTGAGTTACTCAAGTGTTCTATTTAGAATCTTTATGTTACTACGCCAACTACAGACTCATAAAACTGACTGGTTACAGGCCACATCTAGAAGCAGAGAGTTCCTTTTATGACTTTTGTTTTTAACCTTGGAGAACCAAAGGTTAATCAAAAGTACAGGGGTACAAAGATAGACAATAAGATAAAAGTATGGGCAAGGATGTGAGAAACGGAAACCCCACGCCTGCTAGGAGGGATGGAGAGCGGCACAGCAGTTCCGGCAAACTTCCTCAAAACGAGAGACACCACTGCCACCTGACCAGCCATTCTACCCCTAGGCTCATCCCCAGGAGAACTGAGCTTCCATGTCCACACAGAGGCTCCCACCATCATTACACAGCTCCAGGGACCAAGTCAAATGGCAATCAACTAATGAACGGATAAATAAAATATGGTGTATCCGTACAATAAAATATTCAGTCATAAAAGGAGCTAAGTACTGAGAGACACTCCAACAGGCCAATGGAGCCAGACCCAGAAGATGACACATGGTGTCCACCAATAGGCAATGTCCAGAAGAGGCAGATTCGTAGAACTCAAAAGTAGTTTAATGTCTGTCAAGGTTTCAAAGTAGGGGGTAGTGAGTGACTGCTGATAAGTAGGGGGTTTCTTTTTGGGGTGATGAAAATAGTGACATTTGCACAACTAATGTGATAAAAACCATTGAATTATACACTTTAAGAGGGTGAATTCTATAATATAGGAATTTATACCTCAATAAACCTTTTTACCAAATAGATATATGGAAAGCATCTGGCATCTATAGCTACTTACTAAAACTTATTCCCCTTTGGAAAGAGATAAATTGAAACTCAGGGTAACCCAAGCTGCTCTAGGTGGAATAGAATATTCCCAGTAGAACTTACCGACTGTCCCTAACCCTCATACTAGGATTTAACCTAGGGACACTCTACAACTGAGCCACACATACCCCCAGTCCTTTATATCGCTAATTTTGAGACAGAGTCTGGTAAGTTGCTGAGCCTGGCCTTGAACTGTGATCCTCTTGCTTCAGCCTCCTGAGTCGCTGGGATTAAAGGCATGTGCTACCACGCCTGGCTTGTTTTTTTTTTTTGTTTGTTAAGTATGTTAATTCAGTGGTATTCAGTGGACTCACAGTGTTGTGCACGAGGATTTTCTTATTTCTGGGAACTATAAATGAGGGAACTGGTTGAACAATTCCACTGAACAACTATCCCATTCTGAGTCATTTCCAGGTCCTCTGGGAATAAGGACAAGGAAGAAGGGTCTCATCCTCAACAATCCTAAACCTTTCTTAAGAGAAGAAATGCAGAAGAAGCCAAAAGTGTATAGTGAACTTTCAGAGACAGCAAAGAAAATCATCTCAATGGAAAACAAGACTTCTTCATAGGAAAAAGAGGATAAAGAAACGAATAAGCACATCATCAAATGTACACACCCCACAAAACTCAGGGTCACAAAAATGACTCAAAAAGCAACATGAAGTGGCTTTTTAGGTGCCGAGCACCACGAGTGCCAAGGGTCAGGATGAAAGTCAGTGCGCCCCAACAGTGAGCTGGGCTCTTGCCTGCTCGGGCTGGGCCTCGCCCCGCGTCCTTCCACCCCACAGTGCAAACTCAGAGCCTGTGGGCAGTTAAGAGGAGGCGTGGATGGCGTCATCCTTAAGCACATTCAGCAAAATCTCCCACAGCCTGTCTGAAACGAGTGTCATGTTAACAGGAATCTGGTTCTTGACTTCTACGTCAAGTCACTATGGTAGTGAGCGCTCTGGGCGATTCTATGATAGTGACAAATGAACTCTCAAAACACAACCACGGGGAACAATGTGGCAGGTGGTCACTGAGGAGCACAAGCTCCAGTCACACAGACATGGCCGAGCAGCTATGTGACTTTGGGCAAGTGACTTCAATCCCCTGGTCTGTCTCCTCAACTGCGAGATGGAGTGCGATCACACACAGGAGAGCCACGCTGGCAACTGCCATCACAGAGCTGAAAGGTCACCTTCCCCACCCTCTGGACTTGGCCCTATCAGTGCCTGGAACAGAGCACAGGGACAGACAGAAGCCAGACCTCTGCTGAACGGCCCCTCGGGCTAGGACCCAGGCACAGCAGACCCGGGAAACCAGGAGGCGAAACCACAGCCTGTAGGCTTTCCCCAATCCCTCTGTGCCGGCCTCGGGGCTGCTGGCTAGACCAGGAGCCGGGTTCTTTGATAGCTTGCTCTGAAGGACATCCAAGGGTTCAAAGATCTCAACTCACTGACTACGAGACATGTAAATTCACACTGAGTCTCCACGGGTTCGTGCTTACCATTTAGAGGGATTAAACAGCATCAGAGGAGGTTCACATATATAAACTGAAACTGGTCAAAAAAGAATAGCCACATTTCAGAAAATATACCATGGGTGAGCTTTTTTCCACGATAAGGCTAGTGTGTTTTTAAAAGGAGGCACAGTGAATTTAAGACATTGACATTTATAGCCGTAGCTCGACGCTTACTCTTGGAGGCCCAATTATCATCCCTGTCCATCTCGTAAGTGTCATGTCTTCGTCATCTTCTAGACCCCAGCTAACTGTGCCATCTCCTACTCCTTTCTGGCCTTCTTCGAGTTCTTCCAACAGTCGGAAATTGCGAGGGACTTTTACTCCTAAAATAAATGGAAAGAAATTCAAGATACTAGCAACTACAGGGGACTGCGAGCCCACAGCCGGCTCTTGTTACACTACCTGCGACGGGGAGGCCAACATGCAAACAGCTCCTGCCGGCTGTCCCGCCTCAGACGAGCCACTCACAACAACTAGCACCACCAGAGGGAAGGAGCTCGTGTTCTGTGACAGGTGACATGACCGGGGCTGGATAACCAAACTTGGACACCCCAACCCCAGCCATCTGACACACCTCATCCATTTTTACATGTCCAAGTGTTGACGCGTGGGTCACGAGTGCGATGAAAACCACCCACACCAAGTGCCACCACGTATCCTGTCGGAGACGGGCTGCGTCTTTGGTTCTGCTCTCATGACATCTTCTTCTGTTCCCTTCCTTTCTCTTTTTGGTACTGGGGACTGAACCCAGGGTGCTTTACCACTGAGCGACCCCCAGCCTCTCCACTTTTGCTTGGTGGAGGTGTTTCTTCACTAAGTTGCCCAGGTTGGTCTTGAACTCGGCCTCGAGTCACTGGGTCCCAGTGTGTGGCACTAGGCCTGGACGAACACCTACTCCTGAGGCAAAGGGTATGCTCACCTGTTGAATGACGCTCAAGTGACATTAGGAGGAAAAGCAGCCGTGGACAGATCAAATGAAAATGGTGTTTACTTAATCAACCAAGAGCCAGCGAAGGTGCCATGGATAAGATGTTCCATTGCCAGCTGCTCCCGTTAGCTGCTCTCCTGACTGGAGAAAACGTGGAAGGTGGCAGCCGCTTCTCTAATTTACCTGTTTTCCAAAAACCCCAAGTCTCGGCTAGGAGCTCAGGAGAGCAACACCCGGCATCAGGCCACAGGACCTAAGTCCACACAGGCCTGAGCCATGCTTAGGTGTCCTCCAGAAGAGACCCTGGGCCCCGGGGCCTGCAGGGTGGGCGTGGGAGGGGGACGCCAACCTTCTTCCTGGCTTGGGCATGGAGCCTCTCTACTAGGGCTCCCCCAACCTCTCCTGCTGGACTCCACCCTTCCCCATCTTCTCTGGCATTTGCAATAATTTTTTTTTTTTTGGGGGGGGTGAAGTTCAGAATCCAGACAAATTACAAGCTGCCTATGCCTTGAATGCTGGTTCTCCATCTGGTCAGACTCTCAGTAGGACTTACCACGTAACTGTGAAGAGAGGCCCAGAGAGGGACCCAAGACTATGAGAGGTTTCCCAGTATACATCAGTCTTTCCCTAAGAGTAGGACACAGGCCAGTATTAATCCAACCAGAGTACGTAGCTGACCCCCGTGTGTGTCAGACGCTCCTCCAGGCCCTGGGCAACAGGCAGTGACAGAACAGCGCTGCCTGCTCTTGTGGATTCCACGTGGTGAGGCCCACGGCTGCCCAGACGAACGGGAGCCGAGGGTACGGGAGAGCCTGGCGTTCTGCAGCAAGTGATGGAGGGCAGGGCTAAGCTTTAAATTACTGTCACCAGGTGGCATGACTGAAGGAGGCGAGGGACTGACTGTGACCTAAGGATGCTGAGGGTGGGCCTCGAGGCAGAAGGAAGAGCAAGCAAAGAGGGAGGCGTGGACAGAAGAGCAGGGAGGGAGGCAGACGAGAGCAGGAGAGGATGGACGGCCGGACCCGAGAGAAGACCGCAGGCAGGAAGCTCCTTCGACTGCCCGAAAGAGGCCTCAGCCACCTATTGAGGTGACAGCTGTGACGGAGGCTGGGTGCAGAGGTCTGAGCTGACACTCGGCTGTCTGGGGCTGTGAAGTGTGAGGCGCAGCAACTACAGCTCCCAGGGTTAGTCTGAGCAACTGGAAGGACAGAGCCGCAATGGCACATTGGATGACGCTAGGTGTGACCAAAGCTTCATTTACAGTATTGAATTTTTCTTGTTTTGTTTTGGATACTGGGGATTGAGCCCAAGGGCGCTTAACCACGAAGCCACATCCCCAGCCAATTTTTAAAATATTCTATTATTATTATTAATATCATTTAAATAATTATTATTTAAATAATTAATATTATTTAAATAATATTAATATTATTTAAAATATTCTATTATTGCTTTTAAAATGAATACAAGTAGTCATCTGACTGAAAAAAAATTATGGACTATCACATATAGTACTTGAAGGGAAACAGCAAATACCATACTTGAACCGCTGCTAGAAGAACACTGGCATTTTTCATTCATCTGCAGTATGGCTGAGTGGATTATTCAGCTATGTGGAATTAAGTCCCCTCTCAAAGACATAAAATTGAAATGTTTGTGACATTATAGGCACAAAGCTAGACAATATTATTAATTTTACTCAACAAAGTTAAATAATCCTAATTTAGCTAAGAAAAAAAAAATCAGCGTGCATTTCTACTATTACTACTGGTAACTTATAAGCCTACCCCCCAATAAAAATGAAAGCCAAGAGAACACTGGAGCAATTGCTAGGAAGGCTACTGAGTATCTGAGGTTCTTGTATACGGACAGTGTTGTGGAGGCCTGGGGTCCAGCTAATTGCAGGGCCTGGGTTCTATCCCCACATCCACTAAATAGTATATATAAAAAAAAAAGTGATCATATGAAAACGAGGCTCTTGGGGAGGACCCCACCCTATCTAGGATCCAGAAAAAAGCACCAGGGATAAGTATAGACAGAGGGAAGATCATGTGAGGACTCCACAAGAAGGTGGCCATCTGCAAGCCAAAGGGAGAGGCCTTGGAGAAAGCAGCCTGCTCACAACTGGATCTGGGACTTCCAGCCCAGAGCCAGGGGAAGTAAATTCGTTATTTAAGCCACCAACAGGTGGCATCTTGTTATGGAAGACCTAGCAAACCAACACAGAAGGCAAGAGACATCTCAAGAAGCTTAAGAACACTGAAGGACACAGACTAAGATGTTACCATGGTTGTGTGTGCAAGGATTATGGGTGATTTTCCTCCTAAACCAGAATTTCCTGATTTCTTTTTTTTTTGTAATTTTTTTTTTAGTTCTAGATGGACACCCTACCTTTATTGTATTTGTTTATTTTGTATGTGGTGCCGGGGATCGAACCCAGTGCCTCACGCGTGCTAGGCAAGTGCTCTACCACTGAGCCACAGCCCTGGCCCCTGATTTCTTTTTCTTCTTTTTTTGGAGACAGGGTCTTGCTATGTTGCCCAGGTTGGCCTTGAACTCTTGGGCTTACGAAATCGCCCGACTCACAGGCAGGCACCTAGCTGGAACTACTGGCAGGCACCAGGTTCTGATTTCTTCTACTATAACAAAGCAAAATGGAAAAAAAAAAAAAAAAAAAGGAATTAAGCCACCTGTGCTGTGCTTCAGACAAGGTCCCTACCTTGGGGACTTTGCAGTTGTCTTCTCTCCTAGAAGACTCTTCCTTCTAGATAACTGTAAGCCATGTCCCCTTCAGTTACATGACCCCTGACCTCAATAATAGGTTCCTTTCTGTGTCAGGTATTTAAAAGGCAGGAAGGACTGTTTCTAGTAGTGCTATTCATCTTGAGGACTTCAGCAGAGAACATCCTACGTATGGCTCGAGTGATACCTTCTCCTCTAACAAGCTGACCTCACTGAGAAGTTCTAACATCTGAATATCACAAGATCACTGCTATTAGTTCAAAATAGATGATGAATTCAAGTTCACATTTTTTCAGATGTTTAATCTGAATTTGTGAAGTAGGGCAAATATTATTTTGGTAATTAATACTATACTTTCAATACACATTTCTATTGAATTAAATATACAGTTACTTAAAAAATAGACAATATTATTAATTTTGTGCAAAACCCCCATATACAACTGAGCCAAAGAAATCTAGAGGTCAGCTGGTGTGGTGATGCATACCTGTAATCCCAGCAGCTCAGGAGGCTGAGGTAGGAGGATCAAGTTCAAAGCCAGCCTCAGCAACTTAGCGAGATCCTGTCTCTAAATAAAATATTAAAAGGTCTAGGGTTAGGACCCTGGGTTTGATCCTCAGTACCAAAAGAAAAATAGGGGGCTGGGGATGTGGCTCAAGCGGTAGCGTGCTCGCCTGGCATGCGTGCGGCCCAGGTTCGATCCTCAGCACCACATACCAACAAAAGATGTTGTGTCTGCCGAGAACTAAAAAATAAATATTAAAAATTCTCTCTCTCTCTTAAAAAAAAAAAATTAAAAAAAAAAAAAAAGAAAAATAGGAAAGAAATATGAAGGTCAGTTCAATGTATTTTAAGTCAGCACTTGGTAAAGTAACTAAGAATCACGGAGGCCAAAGTAAGCTTTCTGTTTTCACTGCAATCCTGGAATCATGGAACAATTCAAACCAGACGACTTTCAAGGAGCTGGGGATCAAGCTAGGCAAGTGCTCTACATGCCTTAGTCCAGCAATTTTCAAGTTGCATCAAAAGGCATCAAAAACAGCTTAATAAAGGAAAAACTTTGTATTGGTCAGTATCTATTAGGCAATGTAGAAATATTTCAAGTAGGAGTTGAAATAGACACATAAATATCAGAATAACTACAGTATATACTAAGTAATGATGATACACATTTATTCAATTTGAATAGTGCTCTCAAACTCATCTCCAGACCGCTTCACATCCTTAAAATCTAACAAGGACTTTTCTTGGTTTATGTGGGTTTTACAGCTACTGATATTTGTCAAATTAGGAATTTCGACTGAGAAATTTTTTAAATGTTTTTTCAATTAAAATCGAAACAAATGGGGCTGGGGCTGTAGCTCAGGGGTAGAGCACTTGCCTCACATGTGTGAGGTGCTGAGTTTGTACTTCAGCACCACAGAAAAATAAAAAAATAAAGATTAAAAAGGGGGGTAACAAATGAGCATGTTAAGGGAAATAATATAGGGGGTGGTGAGAGGAACGGCGTGGCTTCGTAACCTTCTTCACCATCTGGCTCAAAACCAGAGTGCCAAGACTGGAGGTAAGTTGGGGAGCAGGTGTCCTGCTCAAAGTGGACAGTCACTCCTGGGTCTGGACAAGTCCACGGGCCTCACTCTGTTCCTGGAGCACCATTTTGCACCTAATTGGGCTCAAAAACTCCCCTGGGCAGAGCTGGGCGCGGCTCAGGGGTGGAGTGCTGGCCTAGACTTCCTTGAGCTCAAACGTCCCACACTCAGATCAGGCAGAACCTGGCACTGGCACTTTAGGTAAATCTAACCCTTTAGGTGAATCTTTTTTTTTTTTTTTTTTAATTGGTTGTTCAAAACATTACAAAGCTCTTGACATATCATATTTCATACATTAGCTTCAAGTGGGTTATGAACTCCCATTTTTACCCCAAACACAGATTGCAGAATCACGTTGGTTACACATGCACATTTTTACATAATGCCCTATTAGTAACTGTTGTATTCTGCTGCCTTTCCTATCCTCTACTATCCCCCCTCCCCTCCCCTCCCATCTTCTCTTTCCACCCCATCTACTGTACTTCATTTCTCTCCCTTGTTTTTTTTCCCCCTTTCCCCTCACATCCTCTTGTATGTAATTTTGTATAACCCTGAGGGTCTCCTTCCATTTCCATGCAATTTCCCTTCTCTCTCCCTTTCCCTCCCACCTCTCGTCCCTGTTTAATTTTTTTCTCATGCTCTCCCTCCCTGCACTGTTTTTAGTTGCTCTCCTTATATCAAAGAAGACATTCTGCATTTGTTTTTTAGGAATTGGCTAGCTTCACTTAGCATAATCTGCTCTAATGCCATCCATTTCCCTGCAAATTCCAAGATTTTGTCATTTTTTAGTGCTGAGTAATACTCCATTGTGTATAAATGCCACATTTAAAAAAATTTTTTAATATTTATTATTTAGTTTTTGGCGGACACAACATCTTTGTTTGTATGTGGTGCTGAGGATCGAACACGCATGCCAGGCGAGCGCGCTACGGATTGAGCCACATCCCTAGCCCAATGCCACCTTTTTTTAATCCATTCATCTATTGAAGGGCATCTGGGTTGGTTCCATAGTTAGCTATTGTGAATTGTGCTGCTATGACATCGATGTAGCAGTATCCCTATAGTACGCTTTTAAGGTCTTCAGGGAATAGTCCGAGAAGGGCAATAGCTGGGTCAAATGGTGGTTCCATTCCCAGCCCTTTAGGTGAATCTTGAAGAACCCGTCCACAATCCAGAAAGCTCCTGTAAAGAAGGCTCTTAGTTCATTTTTTAAGCCATCAACTTTAATTTTAACTCAAAAATTAAAAGCAAAGTTTGGGGAAGAGTAAGGCAGAAATCACTCTCCCAGTAAAAACACAACGCTTCTGGCCAAGGGACCACAGTGGCTTATCGTGTTCAGCATGTGTCAAATTGGACACTACATTTACAAGCCAAAAAACAAACAAACAAAAAACCCTACACCTTCAAGGACTGCAAATTTGGGCTTTTCACCTGCCCCAACAACAACAACAACAAGGTGCCTTATACATAAATTATCAGTAACAGGGCTGGGGCTCAGTGGCACAGAGCTTGCCTAGCATGTGTGGGGCACTGGGTTGGAGCCTCAGCACCACATAAAAATAAGTAAAATAAAGATTGCGTCTGTCTACAACTAAAAAAACTTTTAAAATTATCAATAACAGGGCTGGGGATGTGGCTCAAGCAGTAGCGCGCTCGCCTGGCATGCGTGCGGCCCGGGTTCGATCCTCAGCACCACATACCAACAAAGATGTCGTGTCCTCCGAGAACTAAAAAAAATATTAAAATTCTCTCTCTAAAAAAAATAAAATAAAATAAAATTATCAGTAACATACATGCACGTACACCTTCTTTCAGTATGAGAATCACACCAGTCCTTCCAAGGCTCCGCGCTAGGCAACGCAAGGCTAAGAAGAAATAAAAACCAGAGCCTCCCTGCAGCACACCGCGTCTCAGTGGAGACAACACACACACACACACACACACACACACACACACACACACACACACAAGTGCAGCCCTCCACGGGACTGTTCCTCAGCTTCTCAGGGCTCCCACACGACTGTGGGATTCACTGAGCTGAAGAGGCTGGGCAATGTCACCAAACGACTGGACTTTTGGGTAACTGGTGGGGAGCTGCACCAGAGAAAAGGCACAGCAGGGCTCCAGGTAATGCTCAGGACAGGCTGGGAGGCCAAGGCCAGCCTGGGGCGGCTATTGCTAAGGTTTCAGGATACAAAGTCAGAAGCATTTGCTTAAAGCCAATTCTGTGCCTGGCATGATGGTGAATGCCTATAATCCCAGCAGCCGGGGAGGCTGAGGCAGGAGGATTGAGTTCAAAGCCAGCTTCAGAAACAGCAAGGCACTAAGCCTCAGAGAGACCCTGCCTCTAAAGAAAATACAAAATAATAGTGCTGGGGATGTGGCTCAGGGATTGAGTGCTCCTGAGTTCAACCCCTGGTACCCCACCCCCCCAAAATAAAACCAATTCTGTGACAAAACTTGTTACGAACTTCTCCCAGGCCTGGCTGATGGGAAGCAGAGGGACTGCTGAGAGATTTACAGTGGCCTGTATTATTGCATAGGAGTGCAGCGAAGTTCCTGGTTTTACAATGTGATAAATAAACCAACTGGCCTGTATATGTCCCAGATAAGCATTTGTTGAAAAAATTTAAAAAACAGAGCATAAAAGAATAAAAAGGTTTGCAATTCCACTTTATTAAGGGCAAACAAAGTCCACCCCATTTCTCCATGTGTGCAGACCCACCTCACCCAGCTCTGGATGCCACAGGAAAGCAAAGCCATTTGATCTACCACTCTATTTCAAAACAGCAGGTTGGAGTGTTGGCTATACTAAACTCCCACAAACAAGAATCAGAACATACTTTAGTGAACAGTCCATAATTTTTTTTTTTAAATTTTTTTAATATTTATTTTTTAGTTCTCGGCAGACACAACATCTTTGTTGGTATGTGGTGCTGAGGATCGAACCCGGGCCGCACGCATGCCAGGCGAGCGCGCTACCGCTTGAGCCACATCCCCAGCCCCTGGTCCATAATTTTTAAGCAGAGGATTAGGAACACAGATCTGGGATCTTGGTACTGCTGGAAAAGTCCCTCCCAGGGCCTTCATGCCTGCTAGGCAAGTGCTCTACAACTGAGCCTCAGCCCCAGGGCTCCGACTCCACAGCCTTCCAGCAAGTTGGCTGTATGCCTGGCACATTACCTTGATTCCCAGCAAACCAGGGGTCACAATGCTCCTGCCTGTACACGTGGCAAGGGAGAAGGAGTGAGTTCAGACCTGGAAAGCACTTATGGATAAGACCTGGCACGTTGTAAATATGCTACTGATCACCTCCTTCAGCACACTGCTATCCACCATGAAAAACAATCAACCCCACAAGCCCCTTTGCTTCACCCAGTATCCTCTTTCAGCTACCACCTTCTTTGTTCCTTATTAGCAAAAAAAATCTCAAAAGGCTCGCCTAGGGGCCGGGGTCGTGGCTCAGTGGTAGCGCACTTGTCTTGCACGTGGGAGTCACTAGGTTCGAGTCTCAGCACCTCATGTGAATAGATGAATAACGCGGTTATCGGTGCCTTGCCTCCCTCAGCCCAGGTTTCTTCCTTTCCTGGCTGCTGGTCCCTCCACCTCTGCTCTCTGAGGGTTCGATCTGTCCCATCCCCAGGTGACTCTACCCAGATGGGGATCCAAGTAAGGAGCCTCCAGTTTACCTCTCCAGTCAGCTGCCTCCTGACCATTCCCACCAACACATCTAAGAGGCCTTTCAAAGACACCCCAAAGCCGAGCCCCTTGCTTTCTTCCTCCCAAAACACCACCCGCTCCTCAGGCTCGGTGTGTGCCACAAGCATTTCTCCTGACCCTAAATCTCGTGGTCCCGACAAGCACTCCTTCCCACATCCAGCCCGTTTGCAAATCTGGTCAGTCTTACTCACGGTCTCCACAGTATTTTGCTCTGATCCACAGCACCAGATTCCTAACTGCCTAGTCTATTCTCCAGTTTCTTTTAAAGCGCCCTTCTCCACGCCCACCACCTGCTTCCTGCCACAACTAGAGCACTCCCCAGTCCCGCCCTGGCCTGCACCCCACCGTCACACACCATTCCCTGCCACTCCTTGCTTGCTCCCTCAGCCTCAGCCACACCAGTGTGCCACCTTTTCTCCTCCTCTGCATTTGCTCTCTGCCTCTGTCCCAGAGCCGGGAGTGGCTGAGTTGATCCCTTGTTCCTCAACCTAATGACTAACTGTTCCATTTTCTCATCTTGATTTATTTATCAAAACTTTTGGGGTACCGGGGGTTGAACCCAGGGGCACTTTACCACTGAGCCACATCCCAGCCCTTTTTATTTTGAGACAGGGTCTAGCTAAGTTGCGAGGCTGGGCTTGAACTTGTGATCCTCCTGCCTCAGCCTCCCAGGTCACTGAGGTCGAGGGCGTGCAGACTTATCTTGTAGTATTTTTCTTTACTGGACTTGTTGCCACTGAACATTTTAGACATATTCATTTCCACTTCACTGGCTACGGTGAGGAGAATAAATCTCTGTCTTTGTTTAGTACTGTGTCTCCGATGCCCCTAAGGTGCTCGGAGTGCTCTGCTCTCTAGAAAAGGCACTCAGAAGTTTGTGGGTGAATGAACAAACGACTAGGGGTTAACTAGGGGAATCATTTCAGAATGAATAACTTCAAGGTTACAAAAGTCTATCTCTGCTTTATTTCTGAAAATACAAACAGCAAACAAGGCACCATTAAGAGGAGTCTAGGGCTGGGAAGGTGGCTCAGAGGTTGATTCAGTTGATTAAAGTGCAGTAGGAATAAACACGTTAGAATATGGGGTTTCTGACCAGTTATGCTTCTGTTCTTCTAATCAACTGCATGCGTGAGGCCCCAGGTTCACTCCTCAGTACCCCAACACATCTGCAAAAGAGGAGTCTAACATCATGAAAATCATCCTGGGGTGAGTATGGGTTTTAAGGTCCAAGAAAAATTATATTTTTAATATAATGATCTTAAAATCTACAAATGTTACTTGGAAGGCAGTAAACTGCAGAGGACCTCTCAGAACCCCGTCCTTATACACCTGGATCTCCACACGAGGCCTGCGCTGTACTTTTTCTTTCTGTTTCCGTTTCCTTTTCTCTTTTTTATTCTGACTCACTCTCCGAGCTTCTCAAGGCAGAGCTGTGACTCATTCAGTCTGCCTCCCTAGAACCCAGCAAGCTATCTGGCACACAGTGGTACTCAATAAATGTTTCCTGGTTGAAGAAAAAGCAGAATCTTCCCTTTTCTATTAACAGTCTTGGGGCTGGGGATGTGGCTCAAGCGGTAGCGCGCTCGCCTAGCATGCGTGCGGCCCGGGTTCGATCCTCAGCAGCACCACATACCAACAAAGATGTTGTGTCCGCCAAGAACTAAGAATAAATAAATGTTAAAATTCTCTCTCTCTCTCTGTCCCCCTCTCTCTCACTCTCTCTTTAAAAAAAAAAAAAAAAAAAAAAAAAAAAAAAAAAAAAAAAAACAGTCTTAACCGTCTACTGTGACCGACACAACGGACACCAACAGCGTATAATTGAGATGCTAAGGTTTTTAAATTTTGATATAAGTAAAATTTGATACTATTTTCATTTTTTTAGTGATCGAGAATTTAAAGGAGGTATATACTTTTTTTTTTTAAGTGAGGGAAAAATGGTTTTTCGCCTAAACCACACAGGGAAAGGATTCTTCACTTTTGTAATATGAACTATGTTTCATATAATCTGTAGGAAAGCATGTTACTAATATTCCAGACCATCTAGACACTGCACATAAAGTTAATATGTCAACACTTTCTACCAAACCAAAGAGCATTTAAATCCAAATGGCCAAACTGCACCCCAGTCCTAGAATTTCAGGGGCTACTTTAGGTATATAAATCTGAATACAGGTGGAGTTCAGAGACCTGCAGACTTAAGGATGTACCAGTCACCAGGAGCCCACCCCATCCCAAATGGAGAGTGTAAGTTCAAACTCACGATTTCACTTAAACAAAACATTTCAGTGAGTAAATTTAAAAACCAAGTTCACATATGCCAAAGAACAGAACCATAACTGGTCAGAAAACCCGATATTCTAACATGTTTTATTCCTACTGCACTTTAATCAACTGAATCAACCTAAATTTTCAGATTCCCAATATTTGTCCATTTGACATCTAAAATGCAGCTGGAAAAACAGCATCAAGTGATGACACAGAGGATATAAAAATGGACTCTGTTAGAACTAGACATAGATAAGGAAAATCTAAACATGCTAAGATAATCTCACCAAGGTGCTAAAATATCACAGTAACCCAAGGCCTTTTACAAGAAAATATTTGTTCCTATTACTTCAGAATTCTTTCCAGAGGATTTTCCTGGACCTGTGTCAGCATCAAAAGCAGCCAGTAATTCTCTTGGCTAAATATAAACTTAAAAGTCAGCAGCTGCAGGAGGCACGAAGAAAATACAACAGGCAGGTTGAGAAAGCATGAGTATTTGATGAGTCTGACACGGCGTAGAGCGGGACACTTAAGGCAGTCACCAGAAGCACCGCTACATACTGAAATATCTGTGGTACCAAGGGACTCCATAGCAGGTGAAGGCTGCGAGGCCCGCGCCTGACCCAGGCCTTGACTTAGAACAGGAGAGCTTCAGGGTCCTCCAGGAAAGAAGGCTGCTGGCTCCGCGGGATTCTGGGCTCCTCCAGGAAGACAGCAACCTGGGCTAGGAGTGTGCGGCTGCTCCCGCCCCAGGAGGCTCCCACTTCAGGAGACACGGAGGCTTGGAGGGAGGCAAGGGCTCAACCTCCGAGAGCTAAGGTCAAAGCTGAGCGAGCAGCTGGTCTGGCTGCCCAGGAGGCCTGCAGGAGGGGGTTCTCCCTGAGTGATGCTTCATGGAGCAGGGTCCTCAGAGACCGCAGCTGGGAACCTGCTCCTCCAGAACTCCAGCAGGCCCCCAGGCCGTCTGAATGCTCCCTAGTTTGAGACCGTTGCTCTAGGGGAAGCAAACTGCAAGGACAGAATGAAGACCTTGAGCTCGTTGGAGGCTAGGGTCAGGCTGGTCAGCAAGGAGGCAAGGGTCAGATCCTCCCTCCCCTCCCGGGGTGGAGAGAGAAGCACAGGGCTGGGGAAGGCGAGGACACAGTCAGTTCTACAGTAAAGTACCAGGGTGAGACTTGTCCTGGGGAAGACTGAGGGTCTCTTTGCTCCTGTCCTATCAGATCCAGTTTCCCCACATGCCAAATTGACGTATTTGGTGACATCAAAGTAAGACCCTGGATTAACCCACTGCAACTTTCAACAAATATTTATTGAACAGCTGACTATAAGGTCAGGGACTACACCGGGTGCAGGGACACAGCAGAGAACTAGACAGAATCCTGCCTGACACAGAAAAGCACAGAAAATATGCAAGAAAAGAAACAAGACTCAGGTAAGCCTGCCCTTTAGAAGAAAACCAAACAGGCACCTGGGATAGCGACCAAGAAATCTCCTTGCAACCATGCCCGGAGGTGCACCTGTAATCCCAGTGACTTGGGAGGCTGAGGCAGGAGGAACACAGGCTCAAGGCCAGCCTCAGCAACTCAGCGAGACCCTGTCTCAAAAAATAAAGAGGGCTGAGGAGGTAGCTCAGTGGTTAAGTGCCCTGGGTTCAATCCTTGGTATCAAAACAGAACAAAAAGCCATTCCACGCAATGAGGTGGCAAAGGATGAGCTTTCTGGGGAGTGTTGCAACCTGAAGAATAAGCAGCAGCTGGGCACATGGAGACCTGCACACCCAGCAGGGAAAAAGCAAGAACAGGAGTGTGAGGCAGCGGGTGCAGGGCCAGGGCCACTCAGCGCCTTATGGGCCATGGGAAAATCCTGAGTTTATTCTTCAAGTGCAACAGGAAGGGCTTTCTGAGGGGAAATGACAGTTTTTAACATTCTGCTTCCTGTATAGAAAATGTATTAGAAAAGGGCAAGCCAAAGCAGGCCTCCCGACTTCCACACAGGAGGGAGGTGGTGTTCTGGTTACAGGACGACAAGGGGGATGGAGGGGACTGGGGTTACACCTGCTGGACCTGTGACAGGGAGGGTGTGAAGCTGAGGAAAGACTCCTGCCAGACACCATCCACTCTCATCAACTCGAGGGAAACTGCGTGGCCGAGGCGGAAATGTGGACAGAGGCCCAGTGCTGAGGGCCCGCAATGCCGGCTCTGGAGAAGAGGCAATGGGGGCCGGAGATGACAGTCCAGTGGGCAACCTACAGAGGTCCCAGGGCCTGCTGCAGACCAGGACCAGGACCTGCGCGTGAGCTACGCCAGGCCCAGTGGGTGTGTTACTCAGAACAGGGTACATGCAAGCACTTCCCTAAAATACGGTCCCAACTCCCATGACCCAGCAGGGGACACACAATGGCTAGGGATGCTATAAAAAGGTTCCTCAAGTGGACGGCAGACACTTCTCATTCAGGTCCTTTCTTTCCCAAGATTATAAACACTCTAAGACTCAGGAAGAACATGTCAAATCCACGCCTTTCCACCTGTTTCCTAAGGTCCTGGAGCAGGGTGTGTGTGCAGCGGGGGGCTGCAGTCAAAATGGGCTCTGGTGTGACCACCCCCGCTTCTCAGCCAGCCACCAGCTCCCTCAACTTTTAGTTCTTCCCTCAGTAACTGTCACTTGCCCCGTTAGTTCTCGGGGCTGTGAGCGCTAAGAGGAGACAACAGGAAAGGCCAGCAAAATCCTTGGAATACTCCAAAGCACCACATGCAGCATGAAAGCAGTAATTACACAATATTTACTCCACCAAACGTGCTGCTCTGAACCTCCCTGTGGCCTATTAGAATTAGGCAGATTCACAGTTGTACTCTGCTTTGATCAAACTACTGTAGAGTTCAATTCAAAATGGAGGAGGAACAATGAGGAGGAGAAAGAGGAAGGGGGGAGGGAACAGGGTGACTTTAAAGTTAATGTGGAAGGGACAAAATCAACACTGAAATGAACCCTGGAGGTCCCTTAACAGAACAGCTGGCACTAGCCCAGCTAAGCCAGTTCCCGCGTCACTGAGCACACTGCAGGCTCTCTGGCTGAGCCACTATGGAGCTCCTTCCTTGACTGCAGGGACCACACTGCAAAAGTCACTTAACTACAATTGGCTCAAGATGGCTCACAGTGCGACACAGGGGAACTGAGACCTACTAAGGGACTATGAGTTCTCATCTCCGGCTTTCTCTGGGAAACACCCTTGAGCAGAAGGGACAACTGTTTAATCTCCACTGCCCACATGGTTAACCTGTCATAAACCAGACGTGTAGGGGAGCCACTCCTAGGTATGCAAATTTGAAGTCATGCCCAGCTAGGGTTCACTCCTCTTGCACTTGGTTTCTAGTTCACTGTCAGGGAAGTCTGTGGGCTGCGGGGTGACAGCAAGGACCATGTCTGAGATCCTGCACTATTGGACAAGGCAGGAGAAACCCACCAGTCACAATGTGGCATCCTGAGGGACTGAGAGGGATGTTTCCAGTTCTACTGTCCAGGATCCTTGCGGAAAGCACACATCACAGACCGGAGGGAAATGAGAGGAAGGTGGTGCAGCAAGCTCTGACCATGGAACCAAGTCCAGCCTCACAGGAACTCAAGGCTTCACGCCTCTCTCCTGGCATCAAGGGCACAGATTAGTCAAAAGGTTCTCTTTAAACCTGAGCACAGGCTCCGCAACACACCTGACAAACTTCTCAGGGTTACAAAGCTTGTACTACACACCTTCACTGCCTGGGGCCACAGGTCATTTTAAAGCATTCATTAAACAAACACTTCCTAAATGCCCATTTCATATCAGGTGCTCATTCAATAGCTTCCCCTTGTACTTCATAAAACCCAAAGCTACACCTCCATGACGGGACTCCATAACAAGTCTCCCTCACACACCGAGGAATTTTATTCTGTTCTTTCAACATGTCAAGCTCAGAGCCACCACAGGGCCTTGGCATGGACAGTCCTCCCTATGACACAAGTTGCAGGGTTGGTTCTTTCCATCATCTGTCTCGGTTCAAATGCCACTTTCCCAGAGAAGCCCATCTTGACCATTTCTCCGGACACTATCACATCACCCAATTTCCTTCACAGCACTCCCTGTGTGTGAAAATATTCTTGTTTGTTTTTGGTATTGGAGATTGAATCCAGGTGTCTTAACCACTGAGCCACATCCCCATCTTGGGCTGGAGATTGAATCCAGGTGTGCTTAACCACTGAGCCACATCCCCAGCCCTTTTCTTTTCTTTTGAGACAAGTCTAAGTTGCTTAGGGCCTAAGTTGCTGAGGCTGGATTTAAACTTGGGATCCTCCTGCTTCAGCCTCCCAAGTTGCTGGGATTACAGGTATACACTACCACACCTGGCTGAAAATATTCTTAATTATTTACTTCCTTAATAGCCTCCTTCCTAATTTGAACAGGAACTCCTCAAGGACAGGGGCTACATCCATCCTGTTTGTGATCTATGATAGGACATACAGGCCTTCAGAAAATGTCCATTTGGGGAAGACCGGTATAGGGTGCCTCAAAGCCTGTTCTATATCTAAGCCATGCCGAGTTCCCCAGGAGTCCACTAGCCAGCAGCTGCTGATGTTTTCTGATTGCCCTAGCATTTATGAAGCCCTCTACACTGGTAGGGCCTCAGGAAGTTAGAATTAAGGAGTTGTTAAACTGGACTGTAGGTAGCTGATCTCAAGCAACTGCCAACAAGGCTGAGTTGCATGGTAACAATGGCTGCCTCGGACACACTGCATTCTCCAGCTCACAGCAACCTGGCAGGGGTGGCATTCTGGTGAGAAGTTCCCCCAGCAGCCTGCCCTGACTCAGCCTCTGTCTCCTGGGAGTGCCTGTGGTAGTGTTTTGGTAAATGAACTGACTCAGCAATGTACCAACTGAAACCAAAATCTAGTTAAAGGCTGCACCGGCTCCTCTATGCTCCAGGGAGACCCTGCTGACTTAATTGTACAAGGCAATGTAAAAGGCATCTGTGATGGATCGCTTTAATTAGATCCTCTGCATTCAATTCTAGCAGTTCCCACCCTATCAGTCATACTCAGACACTAGAAGAGACATCCTGAGAAGATGAGGTCCCCCACACTTCCATCCCCCTCCTGACCCTGCCCTATCTTACACCCAAGGACTTTCGTACCCAGGCTGGTGTCCCTGTCTGCTCCCTCTATAAGAGGCAACCCACCATCACCCCATTTGGGGGTACCTCCTGGGCTGAGGATGCAGCCTCCTCATTAAAAGGTAGAGAATCTCCCCCAAATTCCTGAACTTCCGGGCTCTAACTCTCTTCCCCCATCAGCCCCTCGGAGGAATCGTCCACAGCCAATGACCAACCCACCTCCAAGACCATCTGAGTCCATTTCCAGATGTTCAAGTGCAGAATGCTAATCCTCAAACAGCCCCTTCAAGTGTCCCCTCCTGGCCCTTTTAAGTGCGCTCAGCAGGAGATCCAGTCTCCAAATGCTGCTTCCCTGAACCTACCAGGGACCACCAGAGTCCCTTCTTCAGGAGTATTCCCTCTTGGCTGTCCTTCCCCACAGTCACCCAAAAGTTCTCATCTGTCCCTCCCATCTGGCCAATGGGGAACTTCTGAGCCGAAGGCACCAGTCTGTCCCAGTTATCCAAAAGTGAAAAGGAGTGGTGGCTCCACCGGACAGGCACTTCCAGGTCTGCCCCCCTGACCCAGGCAGGACAGGAGAAGTCCCCCTCTAAGGAATCACGTCTGGACCCACTGCGGGGGCCTTGCCAGGGCTGCCACTCCCAAGGAACCTCTTCCGCCCGTCCTCTTCCGCTCCGCCCGCAGATGGCCTCCGCAGCCTCACTAGGAGGAGTCACCTGTCCCCTCAGATATGGCCTGCTAGTGCTGGGGTGCCCCTGGGTCGCCCTAGCCCGGCCGCTGCCCCTCCCCGCTCCCACCGGCCCCGTGGAGATGCCCTACTTCCCCCAGGCAGCCAGGCGACGCCTCCGTCCCTAACCTGCGGACTTTGCGGCCCGCGCCTGGCCGTGCGGGCTGCTCCGTCGCCGGGCCGCGCTCCTCCGCCCGCCCGCCCGCCCGCCCGCGGGCTCCTCGCCGTCCGGCGAGCACACGCCCCGGGCCCCGCACCCGGAGGGGCCCCCAGCCCGCTCTCCTCCGCGGCGGCTCCGCGGGGCTCGCCCGGCCTGGCCCGCCGCGGGGCCCTCCCGCCGCCCGGAGCCTCCGCGCCTCGCCGCGCCGCCCACAGGCCCCTCGGCCCCCGCCCGTGCTTCCGGCCGCCGCCTGCTCCTCCTCCTCGTCGGGCCGCGCGGGCCACTCCGCGGAGCCCTGCGGACCGGGCGGCGCGGAGACGCCGGCCCCACTGCAGGGGCCTTCCCGGGTCCCCGACCCCAGCCCAGCCCGCACCCCCTCGGCCGGCCGGGCCCGCCCCCGCTCACCCGAGCCCGTGGTGGCTGCCATCTTGCGTCGCTGTCGCTCGAAGGCCGGCCCCTTCTTCTCCCCCCGCCCGTCCCCGGGCGCTGGTGCGCAGGCGCACGCGCAAGCGCAGACGGCGCCGCTGACGCCCGCTCGCGCACCCGCGCGCCGGGCCTGGAGGGGCTGCCGCTGAGAACCCTTTCGCAGAGAGGAAATGTCTGCGTGCGCGAGGGCCCGGCAACCTGCAAGTGTTTTCCGGCCCGGGTGCGAGGGTGGTGTTGAGGTGTTTGGTGAGAGGGGCTGGGGCGATTAGGCTTGGGAGGGCGCGACTGTGAAAGGAAAAGAAAGCTGCAAAACAAAAAGCGCCTGTTCAGCCTCGGGCGTGTTCCTCTCCAGCTAGATCCTCGCCACGTCCTCACCAGGTCAGGATTAACGTGAAAAATGAAGCTGAGCCAGGCCGTGCGATTTAGCTGAACTCAGCTGTTAAGCGGCTGAATCAGAAGTTGACCCCAGGCCAGGAAGTCTTGCTTCCAGGGTTGTTGCTGCCGGGCCAGAGGCGGCTTGGGGTCAGGCGCAGCTAACTGATTTGAGACCTTTAAAGCTGGCAGCAAAAGCGTTTGCCCATCCATCCACCCATGCATTCATTCCTTCGCTCATTAGTCTACTCCTTCATCCAAATATTTGTTAAGCACCAGCTGTATGCCAGGCACTGTGCTAGGTGCTGGAGATGAACCCCCGAAGAACCAAGTCCCGGCTTTCAGGGGCTTAGATTCTAGTCGACGACAAAGAGCAAGTAAACAAGTGGGACACTATAACTACCACTGGCCAGGGAATAGACCAGTGAAGGAGCAGCAGGAAATCTCCAGGAAGAGCCTCCTAAGGTGGTCACATTTCAACAGAGACCCAACTGATGCAAAGGAGGTAAAACTGCAAGTACAAAGGTCCTGGGGACATATATATTTGCAAATAAGTGATAATTTAATGAGCAACTCCTTTATGAGCCCTTATATGGATGTGAAAACTGAGGCTGAGAAACTTGAAGGAACTGGCTCAAGGTCGTACTGCTGATCCCCAGCAGAGGAAGGACCAGCACTCAGGACAGAGAAAGCCGGAAGCCCTCACCCAGAAGATCCCACTCATCACCTTTCTCGACAGCAGTTTCTGCCAAGCATCTCCACTGGTCCCACTCAGGGCAAGTGCCGTTGTCTCCCCTGGGTAGCCTCGGCAGCCTGTATTCCGACCCTAGTCTGGTCACCATAAGGCAGCCAGAGTCTACTCCAAATGCCCTCAGCTAAAGCCTTCAAGTGGCTCCCCATTCCCTCTGGACAACATAGATGGTACAAGCTGAATGACCATAGAGTTATCTCCAGGGAGGACACCTGTCACACTGAAGGGGTCTATTGCATTCTCACCAGGATAATGGAAACGAGGTCTGTCCTGGACTTTGGGTCATTGTGAAGGGTCAGTAGCAAGTAGAAGCATGTGGGCAAGCTAGGATGGATGGCTGCCCTCCCTGCAAGGATGTACCCATAACGGACTAAGATGGGGCCCGTGAAGTGTCCAGGGCAGAGAATTTAAGGAGGTTTCCACTCAGGTCCTAACTGCACTTGTGAGGCGGACTGAGGGCCTCGCTTGCTGCCCCCCAGCCTGGCTCTCTTCAGGGAGCACAACCTTTTCAGAGCCCTCTCTCGGCAGGGCCTTTGCCTGTATTCTCAGATCTAGGATCACCTCTTCAGGAAAGCTTTCCTTGGTTCCTCCAAATGGGTCAACTTCGGCTACAATCGGCTCCCAAAATGCCAGGTGTTCCTCCTTTTTCAGCCGCACACAATGCAACCTGACGTTTTATGTAGCACAGGATACAAATTTGATTTGGGGAGCACATTAAATATGTGTTCTGGACTTTGGGTCACTGTGAAACATCAGCAGCAAGTGGAAACATTTGGGCTGCAGAGGTAGACGTGTAGGTTCACGTCTTTCTTTACCACGGACTTCACTGCGCGACTCTCCGGGCGGCAGTTTCTCTTTGAACGGGAGAGGAAAGTATCGACCCACAGGGTCGCTGTCGAGAAAATACTTTGAGAAAACCCCTTGGCACAGGGAGAAGCAAGGGACGCCAGAAAAAAAAAATTGGCATTTATCAAGCCATTATATCCTGCTTTTACTAGCTCCCAGCTGGATGCCGCCACCCCTTGGGACAGCCCCATTTCAAAGATGAGCACACGGAGACCCAGAGCCTACGGGTGGAGGAATGAGGATTCAAGCACAAGTCCCTTTGCACGATGCTCAGAAGATGTTTATTCGCATAGATTTTTCTGGTTCTTGTTGGGAGTTCCTTAAAAGCAAAATTGACAATAACGGGAAATTGCTGTGCAGAACGCCTCGCAAGAGGTTAAGCCGGAGGCGCGGGGCCTGCTGGCTGCTGTAGTCCGGAGGTCGCGGTGCCTGCTGGGAGTTGTAGTGCTCCCGGGGCTGCCAGCCCGCTGGAGGCTCCGCCCCTTCCCGGCCGGCACCGCCAGTCCCCGGAGCTGGGTTCCTCCGCCCCGGCGTGCTCCCGCCTCTGCCCGGAGCTGACCACTCGGCTGCTGGCGAGCAGGGAATCCTGCTTCATCGGATTGCTGAGGATTAGGCTGGTTAGCAGAGCTAGGGGGCTCAGAAGGCTTGGCGCTAAGTGCTACTTAAGCATTAGTTGCTATTATTGCCTGATCCTCAGTGACCCTTGCGAAGTAGCCTTTGCCGTCTCGGTTTTGTTGGCCGAGGAACCCGGGGCTGGCGGAGTCGGGTGGCTTTCCCGGGGTCACACAGCGAGGACGGCGGAGAATCCATCTGGGAATCTCCTCCTTTGAGCCCGGCTGCACCTGCTGGTCCCCTGTGCGAGGGACGCGGGGTCCGAGGTTGCCGGCCACGTGACGGACGTGCAGCCCGGCCGCCGAGTCAGCGGCCAGGTCCAGGAAAGGGAGCTGTTGGACCCTGTCCGCGGCCCCGGTGGGGCGTCCTCTCCCGGGTTTTGGTCTTCCACTCCCTTCTTTCCACCATGGCAAGTGGCGAAGGGGCCCCCACGGTCACGTGAAGCCACGAGGCCAACCTGAGGCCCAAACCCTGACGCTCCAGACCAAGGTGACAACGCAGAGGTGGCGAGCCGGGTCCTGAGAGGGGGTGGAGCTGCCCAGGGGAATCTGGGCCCCTGCTGCGGACTCAGGAAGGCCCGAGACCATCACTGACCATTGCTTAAGCGGCCTGAGGACATTTATGTGTGACGATGTTGCTACGATATTCAGTCAAGAAGGAGGGGGAGTGGGAGGGGGTGACCCGGGCCGTCCCGCAGGCCTCTGTTGGTGGACGGTCCGTCCCGCAGTCCTCTGTTGGGGCACGGTCCGTCCTGCAGTCCTCTGTTGGTGGACGTCTGGATTGCTTCCTTTGGTTGGTGTCTCCCCGCCGCCCCCCCACCTTCTCTCTCCCCCTCTGGTGGGGGCTTGGACTCAGCGCCTTAAGCATAATAAGCCCGTGTTCTCCCACTCGAAGTCCCCAGCCTTTGGCTTCCTTCTAGACAATTTGTGTCTACAACGTCCGATTACTATCCTACATCACTTTCTGTAGCCATGGAGAAAGGGATGAAACTAGGGAGCTGGACGAGCTGATTTAAAAAGTGCCCTTGAAATCCGTTAAGCAAAAAGCGCTAGGGTATAACTAGATGGTGGAGCACTTGCCCAACATGCACAAGGCCCTGGGTTTCAACCCCATCACCGCAAAAGAAAAGAGAAAGGCAAACATTTATTGAGCATTTACTGTGTTCCCAGAACACAGTGTTTTTCATATAGTAATTTCTTTAACCTTCATAACTAGCCTATGTGTAAGTGCCATTATTCTCCCCATTTTACAGATGAGACAACTGAGACACAGGAAGGTTAAGTGATTTGCCATAGTCACAAGCTTGTCAGTGGCAGAGCTGGGATCTGAACCCCAAACTCTTAACCACTGCTACCCTGTCCTCCAGGAAATTTGGGAAGGGACATGAACAGATGAGGAATTGCAATGCCTTTTAAACTCACAATAAGATATTGTGTTTCAGTGATTCTAAGATACAGATTTTTACATTCAAGCATCTCTGAAACCAGGATGCATCTTAGGACGCATGACATCTTAGACTCAATAAAATACAATAAGAGAAATGCAAATTATCAGGTTGGCAAAGAGCTCAACCTTCGATAACACAAGGATGTGGGCCACAGGCTGCTCAGCAGCAGTGTGAATGCACCAGCCTCTGGAACAGGGCTGGGTACGAGCTATCACATTTTTTTTTTAATATTTATTTAGTTAGTTAGTTTTCGGCGGACACAACATCTTTATTTGTATGTGGTGCTGAGGATCGAACCCAGGCCGAACGCATGCCAGGCGAGCACGCTACTGCTTGAGCCACATCCCCAGCCCCCTATCACAATTTTTAAACACAAACACCCTTCGGCCCTGCAATTCAGTTCCTAGGAGCTGACCCTTCAGATCCAGTGGCCCTATGAGCAAAGATCTGAGATCTCTGTTGCAACTAACGGCAATTTGCAAAACTCTGGACTGAAAAACAACCCAACAACCATTGGAGGTAGATTTAGAAAGGTTCGGTCCATCCTGAGGTGGAATACTACACAGCTGTCAAAAGGAGTGAGTCAGGTTGGGTATGGGCATGCTGTAGCCCCAGTGATTTGGGAGGCTGAGGCAGGAGTACAGCAAGTGCAGGCCAGGCTCAGCAACTTAGCAAGGCCCTAAGTAACTTAGTGAGACCCTGTCTCTAAATAAAATATTAAAAGGGCTGGAGATGTGGCTCAGTGGTTAAGCGCCCCTGGGTTCAGTCCCTGATATAAAAAAGAAATAGAAAATAAAAAAGGAAGAAAGCTTTCTGAACATTGATAACACTATTTCCAAAATGGTTATGTGAAGAGGGGGAAGGTGCAGAGCACAGTCCCGCCTACTGTGTGTGGGTGGACATTACCCGTGTGCCTGTATAAGGGACTTGCAAGGGTACTTCAAAATGATGGGCCTGGTGGGCCTGGGAGGGGAGCCGAGGGCTTGGGGAGCAGAAACTGGGGTGTTTGACTTCGCTGTGGATCAGGGACTGGGGACCTTACTGTAAAGGACCAGAGAGTTGGTCTCATGGCTCTGCAGGCCCCCTGACCTCTGTGGAAACCAGTTACCTCGTTGCTGCAGCACAAAGGAGCCAGGGACAAGTGAGTGGGTGGGCATGGCCATGTGCCAACTAAACTCTGCAACGGGGCGCTGGCATTTGAATGTCCTGTACTGAAAGATTCTCCTGCCAATCATTTAAAAACAAGCACTTGTGGCCACAGCAAAACCGTGGGCTGGATGTGGCCCATTGTCGCCCGCTGACCCTTGCTGTGGCCTGTTTTGTGTCCACATTCTTGTGTGGAGGGGGGTACTGGGGTCTAACACAGGGGGGCTCTACCACTGAGCTACACCCGTGGCCCTTTAGATTTTTTTTTTTTTTGAGACAGCGTTTTGATTTCTGAGGCTAAATTGCCGAGGCTGTGATCCTCCTGCTTCAGCCTCCCGAGTGGCTGGGATTTGGGGTGTGCCCCACTCTGCCTAGATGGCTCATTTTCTTTCAAATAATACGTTATTTTTAGGACCCAGAGACACCCCGCCACTTATCTACATCTCCTGTCCTTTTTAACTTGAGGCAGAGTCTTAAGTTGCCCGGGCTCGTTTGGAGCTTGCCGTCCTCCTGCCCCAGCCTCTGGAGTCCCTGGCATTACAGGTTTACCCAAAGGGGTTGGGGTCAAACAGCGGACAGGAGCCTGCGGTGTGCGCCTAGACCCCCTCTGGAAGCTGGGGAACCAGTGTTTGCCCTGCATGTCACCTACCCTGCTCCACCACCAGATGGCAGCATATGCTCACCGAGAGCTGGCGCCCAGGTTGGGTGGCTGTCCCAGGTGGCCGCTGACACCTGTTTTGCTTGGCTGGCATTGTTTTTGTTTTTGTTTTAACTCAGGGGTGCTTAACCACTGAGCCGCATCCCCAGCGCTTTTTGAGACGGGCCTCACTGAGTTGCTTAGGGCCTTGCTAAGTGGCTGAGGCTGGCTTGGAACTTGCGGTCTTTCTGCCTCAGCCTCACAATTCGTCGAGATTACAGGTGAGTGCCAACGCGCCCGGCCGGCATCATGTCTTAAACATGGAGCCAGCATTTGAAAAGTCTGGACTGGGCGCTAGGCACTGGCTCAGCGGTAGAGCGCTCGCCTAGCCCGTGCGAGGCCCTGGGTTCGATCCTCAGCACCACACAAAAATAAGTAAATAAAATAAAGGCCTCGTGTCCAACGACACCTAAAAAAAATTAAAGAGAAAGAAAAAGAAAACTCTGGACTTCTGGCTTCTCTTTAATCAGCTGATGCCCAGAGCAGCTGTGTTCCCAGCAGGGCTGCCATTCCCACGTGGACTGGTTTTTCTTGAGGACCTCTGTCACTGGCCTCCCTCCCTCCTTCCTCTGGGGCTCCCGATGGGTATTGAGGCACAAAGGCTTTGGGTGGGACCTGAGCTTGGATCCCGTTTCTGCCACCTACCAGCTGTGACCTTGAGCACAACAGGTAACCTCCAGGCCTCAGCGTCCCCATCTGCAAGTGGTGCCAAGGGGTCACTCCCCAGAGCTGCGGGATGGCCCCAGGCCCTGCCCTCTGGCAGGTGCTGGTTTTCAGGGGTTGAGTGGCATTTCCTGTCGGCCCTGATCTTCTCAGTGGCCGACACACGCTGACCTGAATCGGAACGGAGCTCCCTCTGGTTTGGGAACGCATCTTGGGATTCAGGCCAGGCGGGAGCGGGAGGCCGGGCTCAGCCATCCTCGGCTGTGGGACCTGGTGCCGTCACTTGACCTCTGGACTCATTTCTTTTGCCAGCTCCAGGGCAACCGCCACAGGTTGGCAGGGCCTGGGGACAGGACAGCCACCCTGGCAGCCCCTGGCCGCTCACCCAGCCCCTCTGGAGTCTGGCCCCTGCCCATCCATCACACTCTCTTGTACAGACGCCCTCTTCTGGGTACCTGCCTCCCTCCTGGGGTTTGAGAAGGTCGCAGGGACATGTTTCTCGCTCCTGGCCAAGCGACACTTACCCGTGCCCCACCAGCAGGCCAAGGTGGTGGATTCAGGGTAGGCACAGGACCCAACCCAAGCCACTGGGCGTCCACTCCGGGCCTCTGCAACTAGTGGGAAGGGCGAGTCCCCGGAGATGGGCCGCTGTTCAATGTCGTCTCAACTCAGGGGAAACTGAGGCAAGACAGAGACCAAGTTCCGATGAACTGAGTCCCTGGGTCCTGTCCAACTCCAAGGCAGGGCCACCCCATGGGCTTCTGAGTTTTGGGAGCTGATACAATTCCTTGAGCTACACATTTCTTCTTTAGATTTCTTTTTTGGGGGGTACTGGGGACTGAACCCAGGGACACTGCCCACTGAGCTCCACGCCCAGCCCTTTCCTGACACAAGGTCTTGCTCAAGTTTCCCAAGCTGGTCTCCCACTTGGGATCCTCCTGCTTCAGCCTCCAGAGCCGCTGGGGGTCCAGGCGACCATCACCTGTCACTGTGACACATCAAACTCTAACATCCCTTCCGTTTCTGGTCCCCTCAGACATAGGCACCAAAAAGCCTCGTGGTGACCAAAGTTGAAGAAAACGAAGGTAGGGGTCACTTTTTTTTTTTTTTTTTTTGGTACCAGGGATTGAACTCAGGGATGCTCGGCCACCAAGTCACACCCCCAGCCCTGTTTTGTATTTTATTTGGAGACAGCGTCTCACTGAGTTGCTTAGCACCTGGCTTTTGCCGAGGCTGGCTTTGAACTCACCATCCTCCCGCCTCAGCCTCCTGAGCCAACACACTTTTAAAAATAAATCCATGTCGTATGTGACTGCTCTGATCTTACTCTTTTCCTGTCCCCGACAGGCCTTCTCTTCCGGCTAACTGCAGAAACTAGTCCAGAAGAGATTTCTGTTTTGCTTTTGCAGGGCCAGGGAGGGGACCCAGGGCCTCGACACGCCAGGCAGGCCCTTTACCCCTGGGTTATACTCGAGTCCCAGAGAGTCTGACGAGAGTCTGTGGCGTCCACAACTGAATCCCAGCCCGACACGTGTGCCTTACGGTAACTTGTTCAAAATAGAAACAACTTTCTTTGTTTAAAATGTCCAGTGGCGGGCTGGGGATGT
This sequence comes from Ictidomys tridecemlineatus, assembly GCF_052094955.1. Lineage (NCBI taxonomy): Eukaryota > Metazoa > Chordata > Mammalia > Rodentia > Sciuridae > Ictidomys > Ictidomys tridecemlineatus. The sequence continues at coordinate 193,701,846 of NC_135481.1, read as the reverse complement.
GGCTCAAGCGGTAGCGCGCTCGCCTGGCACGCGTGCGGCCCGGGTTCGATCCTCAGCACCACATACCAACAAACATGTTGTGTCCGCCGAGAACTAAAAAATAAATATTAAAATTCTCTCTCTCTCCCTCTCTCTAAAAAAATAAATAAATAAATAAAATGTCCAGTGGCCACGCGCTCACGTCAGCCTGGGAGGCGGCGACACTCTGGGTTTCCCATCTCCTCTCCACTGTCCCCCTGCTCACTCCAGTCCAGACTTACCTCCTCTTGGCCTCAAACCTGTTCCTGCCTCAGGGCCCTTGCACTTACCATCCCACCAAGAGGCTCCTTCCCTGCTGCTCCTTGGCGGCTCTGCCTCCTCCTCCCCCAGGTCTTATCAGTGGCCCCTCCTCAGCACCTCCCCCTTGTCCCCTCTGCCCATGTCCCCCCACCTTTCCAATGGGGTTCTACCCTGTTCCTTCACAGATCACCACATGAATTTCCATGTGCATTTATTTATTTATGTTTATTGTTTCTTTCTTGGGGGTCAGATCCACCAGGCGGGTCCTTGTTGGTCTCTTGCTGTGGTGCCCCAGAGCCTGGCCCACGTCAGCTGCAAATGAACCTGTGCCAGATGGCCTCCTGGACTGGGGTCAGTCCTCGTGACTGCCATGATGCACAGGGAAGGCCACCGAGTCGGGTCCCTTCCCCAAGCGTTTGGAGCCTGTCAGCACTGATTCATGGCCTCAGGTGACAAGCCCCATCCTGAGGCCAGGGCTGGGGGAGCTGGGAAGGGCCAGGTGAGCCCCCACCTGGCTCCTAAGTGGCCTCCTGGCCCCCAGGGACAGACAGCGGGCGGCCAGGTTAAGCGGCCCCTGCCTGTTATAAATACATATGTACATCCAACATGGCGTTAAACATCACTCGCGTTACAGAAAAGGTATTAAGGCTTTCTATTATTTACATTAAACAAGCAAGCACCTTAAAAAAACCAAAACAAAAAGCCCGCTTCCTCCTTCTCTGACAACAGCCTGGCCAGAGGGGACACGGTGCCCGTCTCCCGCCAGGAGCCTTGGCAGGGCCCTGCTCGGCGTCTCTGTGCAGACCCCAGCTCGGGCCAGAACCAGAGGGCAGGGGGTGGGGGTCCGACTTGGGGCCCAGCCTTTCCTGGCCAGCTGTCCCCCGACCTTGGGGCGTGCACCCCTGGGTGGACAGGCAGGCTGAAGGCAGTGGCTAGGACTGTCCCCCACCAGGGCCTCTGGGTCAGTCTCCAGGACAAGGCAGGACAGTGTCCCGGGGCCTCCTGGACCTGGTGTCAAACAGGGAAGGACACAGGGGGACTCGGCAGCCAGTGCCAGCCACGCTGAAGGCTGCCTGGGTGGTGGCAGGCGCGCAGGGCGCGGTGGCCCTCTGCCTGAGGGACGGGCAGGACCGGGCTCTTTTCCGCAGTCAGGCCCCGCAGACGGGCGGCCGCTGGCCGGGGCCCAGGAAAGAGAACGGAAAGAGGAAATGGAAAATCAGTGGCTCAAGTATTCTGCGTCATGGGGGCGCCCGGGCGCAGCCCAGGAGGGTCCTCCGCGCGGAGGGGCCACTCCAGGAGGCCGGAGTTGGCAGATGGCTTCCGTGGGGCGGGGAGGCCGCGGCCGCGTGTGCTCCAGGCTACTTGACCTTCTGCGCCCACTTCATGTCGTCGGCCCGCGGCTTCTCGCCCGTCAGGCCCTGGACGAGGTCCTCCAGGCGCCTCCAGAAGCCCACCTTCTCCAGGGGGTAGTTGAGCCAGCCTGCGCGGGGGACGGGTGAGCGCCAGGGAGGCCGCCAGGCGCAGGTGGCCGACCCGCCTCCCGCGGCCCCGGGGCCCCTCACACGGCGTCTTCCCCCTCCGCCACGGCCGTGTGTCTGTCCCAGTGTGTCTGTCCCAGCTCGGGCCTTTGGACTGTTTCCTCTGCCAGACTGACCTGTCCCCACGTCCCTCAGGACCACCCACCTCTTCCAGATCCGACCTCCTCGCTCCCTGCCTCGCATCTCCCTGGCTGCACTCGCGGGGTTCCCCAGACACCTCAGCTCCCTCCCACTTCCTCAGGCCTCTGCCTAACGTCACCTCTGACACCTTATTCAAGGGGACCCTCCGTGCCCACCGTGCCCCGCTGCTCCCCCCCACCCCCGTGGCACCAGCAGATGAGCTGCATCTTTACTTCCTGTGCCCATCCCCCGCGGCTGGGAGTCGGTTTTATCCACTGCTGGGTCCTAGGCCCAAAGCAGAGATGGGCACACAGTAGGTGCTCAACAAACACCTGCTCTGGCTGGTGGGTGGCGGGAGTCAGGGCTCCGTGGGGTGGGTGTACTGTGGCACCTGCAGGGTGCTGGGCACACAGCTGATGCTCGTTGGTGTGCCCTGAGACCCACGAGGGCCAGAGTGCAGGACCCCGCGAGGCCCGCCCGCCCCAGGCCCCGGCCCGCCCCAGGCCCTCCGCCGCCCGCACCTGTGGTGATGCAGAAGTAGGTCTCGTGGGGAGAGACGTGGTGGATGCGGTGGTGTTTCCGTGGCAGGATGATGTGCCAGTCCTGGAGGAAGGTGACCCAGCGTGGCAGCCCGAAGTACGTGTGCGACCACTTGTGGATCTGGTTGGTGAAGGTGCCGAAGACGCTCAGGCAGAACACGAAGCACTCCCAGGGGTACAGCTGCGCCAGGGCCTCTGCGGAGACGGGCGTCACCGGGGCCGGCCGGGCCACCAGCCCTCACCCTGCAGCTCAGGGCCAGGGGCACCTGGGTGGTCTGCCAGCCTCAGCGAGCCTCAGGCCACCTTTCCACTGGGGCCAGGAGGGAGGAAGCACAGGGACAGGGAGACGCGGTGACGGCACAGCAGGGCGGGCCCAGGCTCGCTCGGGGACAATGTCCCTGAGTCTCACTTCCTGACCACTGACGTGGGGATGAGCCTCCCCCAGGCCCCCACGCAGACCTGGTCCAGGGGTCTCCAGGGGACAGACCCGCGGGAGGCAGGCACAGCAGGGGCACAGCTCTGCAAGGGTCTGGGGACCGCGCGGGGGCTCTGGGGGTCACAGCCCACGGAGCCGGCCCCACCCGAGACCCGCGCTGGCCTTCCCTTCTTCTGCGGCCAGCTCCAGGCTCGTCCCAAGGGGAGAGGCAGGGCCTCCTGGGCAGGTGACGGAGGAGGGCAGCAGGGGCACTCGGCAGCCACTCAGCAGCTGTGACCGGGGTGGGGGGCACGACGTGGCACCAGGCCCCCTCTGCCCTGCAGACATTCATCACCAACACCCACGGGAGCCACTCAAGCCCACTGAAGTGACCAGGGTGTGACTGACCTCACCTCTGCCCGGCTGCAGTGGCCTTGGGACAAGTCCTTTCAAAAGGGGGCGTCACCGGGGCCGAGTTCAGTGTGGCTGCAGGGGGCGGGCAGCTGCTCCCACCCAGAGCCCCGGGGCCAGCAGAAAGCGCACAGGCCCGGGTGGGCAGTGGCGGGCAGTGGCGGGCGGCAGTGGCGGGCAGCAGTGGCGGCAGGTGCGTGAGGCCAGGCGGGGGCGAGGGCCGGGGGCAGGCCGAGCCCAGTTCCCACTGCCCAGGGGAGCTGACCCAGTGTCTGTGTCCGACCCCTGGACTCCAGTGACCACCGACGGCGCCCAGCCGGGGCACGAGGGGCTTGGGACCGGCTGCAGCCCCCGCCCGGCCTCACCTGGGCTCTGGCTGTGGAACTTGTAGGCCATGTTGAGCAGCGGCAGCAGCATCACCAAGCAGTTGTCCCCGTTGGTCTCGATGAAGTCGTGCCGCGTGATGGCCGTGGGGTCGATGTGGTGCTCCCGGAACGGCCGGATGAAAGCCTGGTGGCCGTGGGGCGCCGACCAGTCAGCCAGGGCCACCTGCCACTGCAGACCCCTGGACAGGCACACCCAGGGCCCTCCACCCACGGGCACCGACGGAGCCCGCGGCCTGCAGGGCACCAGGAGCCTGGCCGGCCGCCCCCCCCTGGACTCAGCCCCCACTGCGCCGGCAGCAGAGCCCCTCCTCGGGAGAGGACGTCCCCGCCTCTGGCACAAGCTCTCCGAGAGCCGATGTGCCCACAGAGCACCGCCCCTCTGGCCACTCGGTCTGACTGGGCAGTGGGCACGTGGCCCAAGCGGGGCCGTGGGGTGAGTGGGGACTTTGGCTGTGACAGTGGGGGACCTCTCTCATTGTGGGTGGGCTGGGCAGCCACCCGGCAGCCGTGAGGGGACGTGAGGGGACGTGGAGGGGTGGGAAGGCCAGGGTGGGCCATGTCGGATGAAGCCAGGTCCAGCCAGTCTTCCTGCCCCTGAGCCCGGGTCAGCCCCGATCAGACCAGCAGCCAGGGCGGGGAGGGGACTCCAAGTTCAAGGCAGGCCCACACCCAGCTCCCGGACCACCCGTCCTGACGCCTCTGCTTCACCCGCGGGAAGGCGGGCTGGCCCCACGTACGCACCTTCCCCACGACGGGCAGCTCCACGGAGCCCCACGTGTCAGCGCCCCAGTGCACCAGGCCCGAGAAGAAGTCCGCGGTGACCGCCCCTGCAACTGAGGGCGGGAGCGAGCTGCAGCCGGCCCAGGCAGAGCCCCGTGGCCACAACGTCCCACGCTCACGCGTTTGTCGGGGGGAAAGCGTCCCTTCTCCACCCGGGACATCTTCCCTGTGGATGGAGCCCCTGCCTCACGCCTGTTCTGCAAGGGTCTGGGGACCGCGCGGGGGCTCTGGGGGTCACAGCCCACGGAGCCGGGGTCAGGAGAACAAGCTGGGCTCGGATCCCCTGGCGCCGCTCTCGCCCTCCCCCACACAGTGCGCCCGCGGCTGGAGGACTGTCCTGTGCCTGGGTCGACACCGTCCTGAACCTGGCGTCCTGCACCTTCTGCCCCAGCCGTGGGCAGAAGTTACTCCCTACCCCAGCTCTCAGTCCCAGGGCCGTGACCCTCTGGTCTCTAGCCGCCTCCCTCGTCTTTGTTTCCCGCCTGCTCAGCACAGAGTGGGTTCAGAGCAGCACAGTCACATGCAGTTCCAGCTCCACTGCTTGCTTGCTGTGTGACACTGCACATGTTACTTAACATCTCTGCGCCCGTTTCGTCTTGTAAGACCGGAGTGACTCTTAGGCACACAGTGGCCACCATTTATCAGGCCCTTTCTCAGTACCAGGCACATGGCTACGGGATGGAGCTCAACCCACCTCACCGTCTGTGAGGTATCACTGCCCTTTTGATTCCCACTTTAGAGAGGAGGAGACAGGCTTGGACAGCAGAAGTAAATGGACAAGGTCACACACACAGCAAGGGCCACACCTGGCTCCTGACCTGCCCTGAGACCCAGATCCGGCACAGCAGCACACACAGCCACCACTCGGGGGACACAGGCCGGGCAGCGACTGCGGCAGGCGATTCTCAGGGCTGTGGCCATCCACCCCCCACCCCTGCAGCGCCCCCTGCTGGCTCTCCCCTTCCCTCACACAGCCCCGTGCACCTCTGGGCTCTGCCGTGCGGCTCCGTCCGCCAGGTATACATCCTTTCCAAATGCAACACAGTGCACGGGGCCCTCTCCCAGAGTCCACTGACGTGTCCTCCCTGGACACCTGACCAGGTAACCTCACCTGCCACATCCCCAGCCCGGTTTTATTTTTACTTTGTTTTTTTAAGGCAGGTCCTCCCTAAGTTGTGAGGCTGGCTTTGAACCCATGATCCTCCTGCCTCAGCCTCCCGACTGGGATCACAGGCTGCACACTGTGCCCGGTGCACACAGCTGAGATTCTGGTTTCCTGTTTATGGCTGTGACCTGGATGTCGGCACATATCTGGGCTCACGGGGTGCGTGGCACACAGCAGGCCCTCAATACAGATCACTGTATTTGGGCAGAGGCTGCGTCAACCAAGCAACATCTGGCAAGGGCCCCCTGTGTGCCACCTCAGTGGGACACAGTGACGATGAGCTCTCCACCACCTGTGGCAAAGGGCAGGGGACCAGGCCAGCGCCCTCCTGCTCCTTCCCACTCGGCGTCCCCGTGGACTGCTTGCTGTTGGAGGCCCAGTCCTCAGCCCCTGGGTGACAGGGCCCTGGAGCTGTGGAGGCTGCAGAGAGACTGGACACCTCCCCAGAGAGCGTGGCTCAGGACCCAGGGACAGGGTGAGCGTCTGGGCCCCTGCAGTCTGCAGTTCTGATGGCCAGGCCAGAGTCAAGGGCAGCTGCTGAAGAACCTTCTGGAGAATCTAGGACTCCCGAGCCCTGCGTGGAGCGCGGGCGGGATGGAGGGCAGGGATGGCGGGCGGGATGGCGGGCGGGATGGTGGGCAGGGGCGACACAGCTTCTGCAGGCCCCCTAAGTCCCTGGTGAGCAGGGCGGGTGGGGACGTGGAGCAGAGCCACCTCCTGGCATGGGGAAGCCACAGGGCAGGCGGGAGGGCGTCCCTGCAGGCCTGCTCCTTGCAGGGGTCGGGGAGGCTGGGCACGAGGCAGAGGACGTCCTCGCTGCCCCTCAGAGCCCCTTCCCCCACGTCCAGGCAGCTGCTTCCTTGGCAGCCATCTCCCTCGGGGTGCCTGTCACCTGAGGGTCCCCTGAGTGAAGCCACACCCCAAGCAGACGCTCCGGCCACACTTCCCTGCTCTGTTCCCTCCCCAGTGCCGGGGGAGATGGCTGCGTGTGATCTCCATTTCTTGGATAAGGAAAGAGGCTCGAAGAAGTCGAAGCACCCCCCCTCGTCACGGGGCCTGGAAGTGGCAGCCTCAGGACAAGAACGGGGTGCCTACCACCTCCAACCTGCACCACGGAGGCCCAGGGCTCAGCAGGGCTCCCCCTGCCCACACTGCCTCTGCCCACCAGATTGCTGTGTGACCAGGACAAGCCCCTTACCCCCTCTGGGCCTCAGCATTCTCGTGCATAGTGAGGTAGCTGAGGGTCTCCAGAGGCCTGTTCCAGCCACGCCGTGACTCCTTTCAGCACTGCCGTCCTCCCTCTTCTCTGTGGTGCTGGGGGCTGAACCCAGGGCCTCCTGCAAGCGCCGCCCACTGAGCTGACCCCAGCCCTAAACTCTCCTTCTGGGCAAGGAACGGCCGTGGGCAAGAAGCGGCTGGAGGCAGGAGGGGTGTGGCCTGGTCCTCGTTCTGAGTGCTGGGCTCCAGGTAGAACCCACAAAGCCCTTTCCACTCCCCAAACCGCAGCTCGCCTCGAGGTTTAACGGGCTTGGCCCACACGCGGCCTGTGGCCCTGGCCTGACCGCGCTGGCCTTCCAGGAGACCTGTCCCACCAGCTCCCAGTCAGGACCGGCGTCCTGGCCGATCCAGTGCCAGGGTGGGAACACCTTGGGGGCCACACGGGTCTGCTTCCCACACTCAGGCTGCCCCGCAGGCCACGGACCCGCTGGCCCGCCCCCCAGGCTCCCTCCTGCCCCCCATCTCCCTCCCACCCCTGCCCTGTGCAACTGCAGGCCTGCTGCCAGGAGCGCAGACTGACCAAGCTGCTCTAGAACTTTCTACAGTCCACCACACGGTCACGGGCATTGTCAGCGTGCCCTGCTCTTTGCCGACCAGCGTCCCGTCATCCACGTGGAGAAGGACGTGTTCTCCACCCGGCCGTGGTGGCGCCTGGGTTGGCCCAGCTTCCCCTGAAGCCGGGTGGGCACACGCCCGGGCTCCGCTGGGTGAAGATGGCGCCCGTGTATTTTTAACCTGAAGCTCCCAGCCCTGGCCAGCACCTGTCTGCCTCAGGTGCCCTAATCCCCCCTGGCAGCCCGGCCCGCCCAGGCGGCCACACGTCTAATCGCCTTAACTGTCCTGGCGCTGCTGCTGCGGGTGACGAGATCCCCGATCCCACGGGAGGAGACCCCTGTGGCGGAGGTGTCCTCACGCGCTTCCTGCACACGGCACCTGGCCAGGGCTGGGGGTGCGCTCGGGGGCACGGCTCTCCACGCCTGGGGAGTGGCTGGCGCGGGGGGTGGAGCTTGGGTGGACCGCACACCTGAGCAGGTGCCCCAGGGCAACGGCGACAGCCCACTGCCCGGCTCTGACAAGATGAAAAGGCCTCCGACCCCTTCCCCCCAGACCCAGGCCCAGTCACCAGGAAGCCCCCAGCTGAAATCCCACGGAGGGAGGCGGCCGGGCGCGGTGGCGCACACCTGCGATCCCAGTGACTGGGCGGCCGAGGCAGGAGGCCCACAGAGCCCAGGCCAGGCTGGGCCATACGGCCAGACCCTGCCCCGGGAAGGAAGAGGGGCATTGGCAGGTCACGGAATGGACGGTGCCTGGCCTCTGCGTCAACACCGGGCCTGACCAGACCGGGAGGCAGGACGTGCACGGCGCTTGGAACAGGGTGCACAGGATCAGCCCTGCCACAGCCCATGTCCCAGAGGGACAGAGATCCAGGGTCGAGGCCCGTCCAGGCTCACTCGGTGGCAGGTGGCTGGGCGGCTGTGAGGCCACCGGAGGCCACTGTGAGGGTGGCTGCTGACTGCGCGGGTGGAGGAGCCCCCACACTCGGGGCTGCGAGCCCTGCCCCCTCCACAGGGTCAGCCGCAGGCTGGACAGCAAGTGCCCAGTGGCCTGGGCTCCTAGAGGAAGCTCGGGTAGGCCTGCCCTCCCGGTGCCTCGGTCTTGTCGCCTGTCGAGGGACCAGTCCCTGGCCTTCAGGCCTTCGCGCAGTGCACAGCGGTCAGGAAGGGGGCGGAGGGGCCTTGCCTCCCCCGCTGCGGGCACTGGCCCTGGGTCCGGGCTGGGGATGGCTCTCTAGGGACAGGCTCCGGGCTGCCTGCTGGCCTGCCAGGCCCCTTTGTTGGGGGCAGGGGAGGGACACAGAAGACTCTTTGTCCCTGTCCTGCTGGTGGCTGGCTCCTGGCTGGAGACTGGTTCCCCTGGGGCAGCTTCAGCCGCCGCCCTTCCCTTTAGACACTGGCACAGGGACAGCTCCTCCAGGCTCCACTCACCAGTGATGTGAGACCTGCCGGGCCGCGGGTCCCCAGGCAGGGGCTCTGGGGCTTTGCTGAGCCCTTCAGGGCGACTCACGGGACTCCCACCTCCACCTGACCAGGGCTGGGCCCCTCGCCCGCCAGACTCCCACCCCCTGCGCCCGCAGCACTGGGCCAGGGTCTCCCGCTAGCGTCTGGGCTTGGACCCCACGTCCTTTTCAGGCTCCGGATTCCTCTCTCCCACTGATCGACCAGCCGGGGGCAGTGGCCGCTGACCCTCCTTCTCTCGGCCCCCAGCGACCCCACAGCCCAGCGAGCAGAGTGCCTGGCCCAGCTCTCCCTGCGTCCCACAACCTGTGCCACCTCCACGGCCGAGTCCCTAATGGCTGAGCGGCAGTCACCTCCCCACGGCTCCTCGCGGGCGTGGAGGATCACCGCACCCAGACCACAGCCCGATCCCCTGTCCCCACTGCCTCTGAGCTGGCACCAACCCGTTCCCTTGGTGAACTGCCCAGCCTCACTGCACTCCTTCCTGTCCCCCTAACCCGCGGGCACACAGCAGCCGCAGGACCTTGGCGCTCGGGACTTCCTCTCCGGGACCCCCTGCCACACCCCCCGCCTGGCTGCCTGTAGGCTGTGTCCATCGTGTCCCCCGTGCCCGCTTTACCAACCACACACCTGTCAGCTCTTGCTCTGCCTGATTCCTTGGGCCTGCCCGGGGCACCGTAATCTCTGGGGAGATAGTGACGGGCAGGGGGCTGGCACGGTGCCCTCCGCCTGCGTGTTAACACAAATCAGGGCAGCTATTTAAATCGATCAGGGCTGTGTCAACACCGCTATCAGGATTGTCTGTGGTTATCAGCCGGAGGCAGAGGTGTGGGACGGGCAGCCACACCTCCCCGCAGGGTTCGGGCTCAGGCCCCAACCAGGGAAGGAGCCCGAGCCCTGCTCCCCCAGCACACGCCTGGCCTCCCGAGGACAGTGCCCAGGACCTCCTCAGGAGGCTGCCACAGAGGGGAAGTGCCCGGCACAGGGTCACCAAATAGCCACTGTGGAACTGACCAGTGAGGCCGCGGTGCCAGGTGCCTCACGGCGGTGACCCCCCCGCCTGCAGCTGGCCTCCCCGGCACTAGGCACACCTCAGGGGCCAGGGACTGTGGCCGTCTCGTCCCATTAGGCACCAGGGACTGGGCACAGGGTGCCTGACCACCAAGCCACCCCCCCACTTCTATTTTTCATTTTGAGTCGGGGTCTTGCTAAGTTGCCAGAGCTCCTCATGCAGCCAGGGGTGGTGCCAGCACCTCCCAGCAGCGAGGGGGGCGGAGGCAGGAGGATGGGGAGTTCAAAGTCAGCCTCAGTGACCCGGCGAGGCCTGGTCCCTAAGTGAAATACCAAAAGGGCCGGGACGTGGCACAGTGGTTCAACCCCAGCATCCAAAACCAAAAAAAAAGGCCACTGGCCTGAGCCGTGTGCCCCGCAGGCCCAGCAGTGCTCTTCCGCGTGTGGAAATGAGGCTCGGAGACGCCAGGGACACGAGCAGCAAGGGTGACCCCGTCTGTGGACACCTGCTCGTCTGAGGAAGGGCTGGGTGGCTGCAGGTCCCTCGCGTCCCTGGGGGCAGGCAGGGCCAGGCTCTGCAGCACTGCACAGGTGCTGGCCAGCCTGCTCCCCTCCAGCCAGTCCGGCCCCCAGCCCCAGATGGTCAGTTGGTGGCCTGAGCGCCACTGGCTTGGCCGCCAGAGCCTTCAATGAGATAGCGGGCACTGAACCCTGAGGGCGGCCAGGCGGGTGGGAGCAAGGGCCCAGCTGCCCCTTGCCGGGGCAGGCCTGGGGCTTGGGGCAGAGAGAGCGTGAAGAGGAAGCTTCTGCCCTTGAAGGACTGACGTGGGGACGGCGTGGAGAGGGCAGTGGGGGTGTGGCATGTGACGGGACCGTTATTTTTAATTTTTTAATAGAGGGGATGGGATCCTCGGGCACTCGACCGCTGAGCTGCGTCCCAGCCCCATTTATTTTTCATTTTGAGTCAGGGTCTTGCTAGCTGTTGAGGTTGGCCTTCAACTTTCTAGCCTCCTGGGCTGGGGCTGGGGCTCATTAACGTAAAATAAAGACACGGTGTCCACCTAAAACTTAAGAATAAATATTAAATAAAGCCTTTCTAACCTGCTGCCTCGGCCTCCCATTCTGGGGTCACAGGCTCACCCCACCGGGCCCCAGGGCTATTTTTGAGGAGCCACCAGGAAGGGCCTCTCTGAGGAGGTGACCTCTAAGCATCTTGAGCCCTGTACCTACATATCTTTGAAGAAAGAGTTCCGGTCCCAGGGAACAGCCACACAGAGGCCCCCGAGGGACGTGGGAGAGGCCAGAGGCCAGCGTGGCGGGAGCGGGGCGAGCAGCAGGAGGTGACCGTGGGTGCAGTGACCGAGGAGCTGGGATCCGCCTCAGCTCACGTTGGGCAGGGCAGCAGGAGGCCTGAGGCTCCTGCAGGCCCCCTCCCTGGGCCACGTGGGGACACTGGCTGGTGGGGTGGGGCCGGGAGTGAGGACCCCAGGCAGGCGGGGCAGAGGGACGAACCCAGCCGAATTCCCTCTTAACACCGGAGCCGTCAGGCCACAGAGGCCTTCTGCTTTCCTGTGAGTCACTGCGTTTCTGACCCGCCTGGGATGCCGCCCGCGCCCTGCACTCGCCAGACAGCAGCCCCTCCGACCCGACGGCGCCCCGTCAGTGCTGATGCCGGGATCCAGGTCCACTCCCTCGGGTGGACCGTGCAGACCTCCACCCACTGCCTGCCCTGGGCCACGCCTGTCGAAGTCCTGTTACCCCTAGGTCCCAGGACACCCCCTTTGGCCACACTCCGGGAGCCTGCTGCCCTCTGCTCCCGGGGGTTTCGGGGAGGGACGCCCGCCGGAGGGAAGCCCGGGCTGGGCTTTAATCTGATTTAAACGGGAGTCGGTGGCCTTTCCTTGGCGTCGTGGTCACCACAGAGGCCGGCTCAGCAGCGTGGTGAAGGTGGGGCCAACAGCTCGTGCCCAGGGCAGGAGAGGACCCAGGGCTGTCACGGTGCTGGGCCCGGAGGACAGGGCACAGGTGACACCAACTGAGGGGAAGGCGGGGCTCCCACAGCAGACTGCCATGAGCACACACGCGCACACACGCGCATACACGTGCACACACGCGCACACACATGCACAGACGCACACACACATGCACACACGCACACACACGCACACACATGCACACACGCGCACACACACACATGCACATACATGCGCACCAGGCAGGCCTGGCCACTCACCGACGCCCAGGACGACGGCGGGCGCGTGCTCCCAGCGGGCCAGCAGCAGCAGGTGCAGCAGGTTGTGGGCGAGGAGGCTGAAGCACAGGAGCACGGAGCACCACTCCTGGAGTCGCTTGCCTGGAGAGAGGACAGTGAGGAGGGGTGAGGCACAGGCGCCAGGCGGCCAGGGTCCAGGCCCCCCCCAGGAGCACGAGGCCCCCTGCCCATTTCACAGATAAGCTCACTGAGGCCCAGAGAGGGGTCAGGCCTGCCGACCACAGGCATGGTGCCCTCCCGAGAGCAGGTCCCTAGCGCGGCTCCCCTGCTCGGGCGGCTGCTCCGCTCGGGCGGATCCTGCGCACAGGGGCTGGCGCCCTGGCCCCGCAGGCTCTCTGCACAGGGCTCTCCTCAGCCGACCACTGCCTCCAAGTGGAGGCTACCAACACCCTCTGATCCTGGAGGCTCCGATCCTGCCCAGCCTCCCCTGAGCACTCCTGGGCCTGAGCAGGAGGTCTTTGGGACACGAGGGCTGGCGCTACCTGGGCAACGACCCGGGGTGGGGTGGTGGGGTCAGCCGGGGGCTGCTCCTCTGGACGAGAAGCCGAGCTCTGGACGGCCGGGGAGTGTCCACTCTTGGCAGCCCCAGGGCTGGGCGGAACCCGGGGTGCTGCTCCCCAGCCACAGCCCGGCCTCCTGAGGTCTTCACTCTGAGCCATCCTCTGCCTCCACTCCCGAGCACGGGGTGGAAGGCCAGCGCCATGGCACCTGCGCCCCCATTTCTAACAGCCCACAAGCCGGGACGCCCTGGCCACACACTGCAGCTGTGACCGAGGGCTCAGAACACCGCAAATGGCCGCAGGCCACCAGGCCGGGGACTGACCATATCAACCCAGCGCCAGGCACCTCCTCCGCCAGGGGAAGCTGGGCAGCCATCTAGTCGCGGACACGGAGAAACGTTTGGGACAGACAGTGATGCAAAGGGCCACCAACAGCCACGGTGAAAGAAAAGAGCCCGGTTGAGGCTGCCTTTCCATCTACGCCTTTTGAACACAACACACCAACTTTTTTCAACCATAAGCTAAAGGTTTAAAAAAATAAAAGGCAATCGGAACGTCACGTGGGTGACCAGAACCCAGGGCAGGCAGCTGGTCCCGGCACGAGGCCCTCACTGTGGGACTCTGGTGGTCATCAGTGTGGGACACCTACGGAGCACTAAGTGCCGAGCACCTGTGGCGGGGGAGACCTGCGGAGGAGAAGACTGAGGGTCAGAGTGCTCAAGGAAGTCACTCAGGGCCACCTGGCTCGTCAGCTACAGACTGCGATCCGCCGGCCAGAGGGTCTGGCTCCTAAGACCCTCCCTTACCCTACCTGTCCGGCTCCTGACGCTGCCCCCATCACTCCAGTGACATTCTGGGTCAGGAGCCCAGGGCCAGGCAGGCCCCTCACCCGGAGACCTGCTCCTGCTCCCGCAGCCCTCAGCCTGGGGTCTCCCGGGAATCTGGGTCCCTGTGCCAGTGGGGACCTCAGTTCTGATCCACAGAAAATCCATCCCAGCCTCTGTGCTCCCCCAACACGGGCGCAGCACTGGGGACCGTAGCCCAGTGAGCTCTTCCGTTTGTGCTGCGGAACAAACAAGTCCCTGACCAGTCCGAGGGGAGGGGCCCAGGCTGCCTCGGCTGTCCCTCACCCACACACCTTGGAAGGGAGTCTCCGGCTCTGTCACCCTGCTCCACGCCCAGCCTGAGCCGGAACCAGGACAGCTGCCCTCCCCTCACCCCGTGAAGACCAAGGCTCAGACTGGCCAGGGGAACGCCAGGGTCACGTCCCTGTGGCCTCTTGTTCAGAAAAGGCCAGAGGCCAAGAAAGAGCAAGGACTTCAGCAGAGGAGTGGGCCTACGGCAGCCCGGCCTGGTCCCCTACGGAGCCCCCTGGCCCAGATCCCCAGCCCTGGGCCGCCATGGGCAGCCCCAGCCCAGGGCCTTCCCCTTTCCAGTTCCTGTTCGCCCAGGGCCCAGGGCTCAGAATCAGGAAGCCCAGGGGTGGGTGGAGGGCGGGGGCTGTGAGGGCACAGTAGGAACCAGGACAGGTGACCCCTCTCTGCCAGCCCCCCTCAGCCTGCAGGACACAGTGGGCAGAGTGGGCAGAGTGGGCAGCAGCACCGGGCCAGACAGCAGCAGCAGTCACGATGCCCATGTCCACTGGCCGCTCGCGGAGTCCCGCCAGGCCCACACCAGAGATGCTGGATCCCAGGGAAGGATTTGCCCCGTTTCTCTTTTAAATGAGCTAAATTTAAAAATCATGTAAAGTCCCAGTTTCCCGCTTCCCTGGAGAACACAGGCTCTGGCCACTCTGGCCACCTCATCTGATGGGCCTGCCCTGCCTGTGTCCTCACGCTGCCTCAGGGGCAGCCTGGCCGGGCTTGTGCGGTCATCTGAGGAGGGGTCACGTTCAAGTCTCAGCCCCTTTAAAGAAGGATGTGGAGCCCACGCCCCCAGGTGACGACGCTGAGGCTCAGAGCCGGGGTGGATCTGGACTCGTAAACGCAACGGCACGTCCAGCCTGGCCGTCCTGAGTCCAGAGATGACCGCTCTTCCCCGTCCACGAAAAACATCCTGGAACCTGAATGTTCCCGCCCAAACTCCATCCCCCCGTGGAACCCGGGTCCCTGTGCCCCTGGGGACCTCAGTTCATCCACAGAAAATCCACACACGACGGTCACCAGCCCTTGAGGGCCGCCGGTAGGAGCCGGGTGCCGCGCTAAGGACGGCCGAGGCCCCCTCACGCCTCCCAGCTGGGGACCTCCCCCCACCCCCGAGAGGGAGAAAACAGCCTGGAAAGACGGAGTGACCTGCCCAAGGCCACTCGGTGGTCAAGGCTTGGACCTCAGCCCCCCAGGCCGGGGAGGGCAGGTAGCCTGAACGCTGCCACTCGAGACGGGCAGGCGGAGGGTGGGCGGGTGCAGGGCTTGGCCCAGGTCACCCACCTCCGCTGGCTCCGGCGCTGAGCCCCTCTCCACCAGCCCGGGCTGGGCAGACGTGGGCGACGGGGGCTCAGGGACAGCAGTGGCCGCCCGCTGGCCGGGGAGGGCAGGGCCGCGTGCAGGCTGGTGGGGCAGGCCACAGCCGAGGCTCGCCATCAGGCTGCCCCTGTCCTGCTCTGCGCTTCTGACTGCCCCCCACCACCCAGAGAGGGAGGGGACCAGGACAGAGGGACAGAGATGACAGTGGGAATCCGGCGGGAAGGAAGAGAAACGAGAGCCAAGGCAGAGCCTGCACCCCCACCCTCCCCACCCACCCAGAGCCCCCTCCCCAGGGCGGGGCGCCCCAGGCTGGCGGGGGAGTGGGCAGCCAGATCAGGCCCCCCAGGCCCCCCCAGCCCAGCAGTCTGGGACACCTGAGAAGTGGCCCCCACACAGCCAGGTTTCAGTGGCACCTTCTGGAGGCTGGACACGTGCCTGACCTCCCGGCCTGCCCGGGCAGGACCCCAGACCCTCACACCCGGACACTCGGCCCGGGGTCTTTTGTGACTGTGAAAGTCAAACCCAGAGTGGGGTGCTGCGTAGGCCCCTCTGTGGCTCCCAGTCCCCAGGATCGGCTGGGACAGGCTGCTGTCCCCTCTGCCTCACGTTCACAGGTCCCCTGCCCTCGGCCCGCACACCCCCCACGGCTCTGCGTACCAGGCCCCGCACAAGCCCCCCACAAGCGCCACTCTGCTAACCTGGACCACTGTCCCCAGGCCTGACACCGGTCCCGGGTTGGCTCCCTTCCAAGACAGTTAAGAATGTAGAACCCTCCCTGGCTCCGCGGGGCGCACCACCAACCCACCAACCCGGAGGCTGAGGCCAGCCTCAACAAGACCTGCCTCCAAGTGAAAACGAAAAGCACTGGGTGCAGCTCAGAGGCACGGCGCCCGGCCAGCTCCGGCTCTGAGAGGGAGGGCCCCAGCACGCGCCAGTCCATGCTGCTGCTGACCGGCGAGTGACCTTGGGCAGGTCACTGCTCTGCCTCAGGAACCTCTCCACAGAGGCGGGACAGAGGCGGGCGGGAGCTGCTCAACACACTCACTCCCTGCCCTCGCTGACCTTCCCACCTGCTGGGGACAGACATGGCTCATCCCAACCAGGATGGCGTGCAGGACACGTGTGTGCCTGGTGAGGGTGAGGGGCTAACGGAGGCCTCAGCCTCCTCTTCCTCGGGAAAGCAGAGGTAACACCAGGCAGACCTCACAGCTGGAGTGGGCATGAATCGAGAAAGAGCCTGTGAGGAAAAGCCTGGCACACAGTTGATGCTCAACAGATGTTGAATGCATCAACTGCCCTTGGTATCCACCATGAACTGTCAAGTGCCAAACCACCTCTGGCCCAGGAATCTCAAGAATTCAGTCCCAGAACCCAGAAACCCCTCCCTGCTCTCCCTGTTCACCATCCTGGCCCACAGGCTCCCTGCATTCTATAAATGTGCCCAGCGCAAGCCCACCCCAGGGCCTTTGCAACTGCTGTTACCCTGGTCTGCATGGAACCCTTCTTCAAATATCTTTAAGGCTCTTCCCTCTTCCTTTCTCCCCTTCAGGTCTCTGTGCAAATGCCCTCTGCTCAGAGGCCTGCTGCCTCTCCGGAATGTCACCCCCTCCCTAGCCTTCTCCCTTTCCTGCTGTACGCATTTCATAGAGCTTGCAACCATTGGGCAGGAAAACTTTTCCTTATTTTGAAGTTTACTGGCTGTTTTCCTACTAAAATACTGCTCTAGGTTTTCTGTCTTGTTTGTTGCTTTGCCCCCAGGGCCTGGAACAGGGACAGGAATATAGGTGTTTCTCAGATCAGGTCCAGAGAGGTCAAGGTACTTCCCCAAGGCCACACAGTGAGGAGACAGAAGCTGACGGAAAGTAATTTGGAAGAATCGGTTTGAACAGGCTCTCCTTTCCCTCCAGGCCAGGAGGACAGAAGGCCTTGACCATGGTTTGGGGTAGCAGGAGGCTGCAGACAGAAGGGCTATTCTTCAGAGAGAAGGATGCTTGGGGAACCAGAACCAGATATGGGCAGACACGCGGTCATGATGGAGTGCGAGATGGGGGCTTGCAATGCCTGCCGACCGTCTGGGCTGGCCGAAGGCAGGCAGGGGGCAGAGCTGGCTGTCCAGTGGAGGCCTTCGAGCCTTGGCCCTCCATTCCCAGGGGGGAGCCTGAGGACCACAGAGACATGACGGCTTGCTCTGGGCTCACAGCGGAGGTCCTGGGTCAGCTGAGGGAGCGCTGCCCTGCCAGGCCCCAGGCGATCTCACTGCCTTTCCTAACTGGGCGCCCACATTTATCCTGTGCTTGTTCAGAAGTGAGGACACTGAAGCCGGGGAGGAAAAGTGGCCTGGCCCAAGCCACACAGTCCCTCAGGGGCCAGCCCCCTCCCCCCCAGGGAGAGCAGGAGGTTGACATCTAGAGGCCGGGTGTTTTGGGTGTGGCCCGAAGAAACCTTGGCAGCAGGAGCAGGTGCCCAGTCAGGTTTGAAAACCTGCACACACACAGCTCGGCCCTGGAAGGGCACGGGCCCAGAGATCCAGGACCCACAGAGGAAAAGCAAAGGTCCCAAGGTCCTGCAAAGGTCCCTTAGGGCTGTCGGGGCAGGAAGCCAAGAGGGCGGAGGCCCCAGGCCCACAGGCAAGGACAGTGCATGGTGGCATCTATCCTGGCAAAGGAAGATGTCAGAATGTTCCACAGACAAAGCTTGAGTGATGGCAACAGGCTGGCAGAGGGACCCCAGGCAGCTCCCTTCACCTCACTCTGGAGTCCCTCTCCAGGGGAAGCAGGCAGCAAGGTCCTGGGGCTCCAGTGGGAGTCCGGGAACAGGGTGGGGGTTGGCGGTTACTGAAGCATGAATGTTGGACAAAGCAGGAAGAAACCAGGAGGAACCTTGGCCGGTGGCAAGGGGCAGAGCTGAAGCAAGGACCCCAGTCGTCTGAGGAGCACAGGGCTCCACAACCAAGTCTTAATGGAGGGGGATGACACATGAACGTGGGGAGAGGCGATGGCTGGAGTTGGGGCTTGTGTACAGGGGGAGCTTACACTGGGGGGGCTTGCATCCCCCCACTCCAGGAGCCTGGGGCAAAGGGCGATGCTCTGCACTGGAGGGTGCCACGGGGGTAAGGGAGACAACCAAGACGCTGGGAAGGGCGTCTGGCCAATTCTGCAGCCTCCAAATTAGGGTTCCTAGGAGGAGTGGGGTGAGGTCACTATCTGCATCCCAGGACCCTAGCAAAAATACAGATGGGAACTCTGGGTAGATTCCGGATCCGGGGGAAGCCAGGATGGGACGTGACTTTAGGTGGCCGGGGACGGCGCCTGTAGCCAAGGGGCTGCCTCAGTCTTGAGGCGGGTCCTGAAGTGAAGGTTCCCAAGTCTAGGGGCGCTCACTGCAGCCCGCAGCGCTCCGGGGACAGGATTCCGGATGTGCGGGTCGCATGGAAGCTGCCTGGGGACGCGGGACCTGACGGGGTGGTATCATTGATCTGGGAGTGTCTCTGCAGCCAGGAAGCCCCGCAGCTGGGGTTCAGGCTTGGGCTTGGAGAGGACGCTGGGATGGGGACCCCGGACCTGGGGGCGTTATTTGCAAGTTGGAAGCCTGGGCCGGAGTTCCCCATCTGGGCCCCAGGCTGACGTTCCGACCTGGGCAGCCCAGGGTCGCTGTCCGCAGCCGGGCTGGTGACTGCAGGCCCGGAGGGGGGCCCGGAGGTCCTACCTGGCGAGTAGAGCGCGGCCAGCTCGCGGGCCCCGGCGTGCTGCGCGCCCCAGCGCCGGCAATACGCTGCCTCATCCTCGTCGAGCTCCGGCTGCTGGCCCGGCCCGTCCTCGGCGCCCGCCATGGCCACTCGCCCGGCCCGCCCGGTGCGCTCTGCTGGCGGCGGCGGCGGCGGCGGCGGCACAGCCGCGGAACCGCGGCGAGATCACGCCGCCCAATGACCGCCCGGCGCTGGGCGCGGCGGCGGCGCGGGCGGGGGCTTTGCCCGGCCTCGCGTCACAGCCAATCGGGGCCCGCACCGGAAACGCGCCGGCCAATCGGCGGCCCCCGAGCCGCAGCCAACCGCGGCGCCGGGGGCGGGGCCGCAGCTGGGCGCAGCTGGGCGCGGAAGCGTGGGGTGGCGGCGCGTCCCCGCCTGCCCCGCTCCGCCCCCGGGCGGCCGCGCGCCGGCCTCCTGGAATCCCGGCACGTCGCCGCCCGCCGCCCGGCTGACCGGTCGGTGCCGTGGGCCTGGGCCGGGCCAGCGGCGGGCGCTCCTCCAGCGCGTGCCATGAAGCGCCCACTGTGCAAAGTACGCGAGGGGAGGCGCCGGGCAGTGGCCGGGGGAGCCCGGCGGGCACCTCGAGGGCGGCTCCTAGCGGGGCAGCCTACTGTGTGCAGACCTTTCCAGGACCTGGCGCCCACCAGCTACGTGCCGCGCACTAGGAGCCCGGGGAGAAGACACCTCGAGCCTGTCCCGGCCCCAACTCGTATTCTTTCCGGGGCGGGGACAGAAAACTGATGAAAAGGACCGTAGAAGTCACTGCTCCCTAGCAGCCAGGCGCCGGGCCAAGAGTTGGAGAAGGGGCACCCAGAGAGGCCCCCGTGACTCCCTGCTCAGAGGTGCCCCCTCCTCCGGGCACTGTGACATCACCCTGTTTTGTCCTCACAGGCTTGTCTTGTGGGCAGTGAACTTGCAGTCCCTGTCCGCTCTGCCGTGAAACAGTCTCCTGAGGCCTGGGACTTCCTTTGTTCCCAGGGGAACCCCCTCTGGCCCGAGGAGGAGCAGCTGGCACGCTGTAGACGCTCCAGAAAAGCTTGAATGCTCCCGGCTCAGCCAGATGCCTTCAATACTGGGGCAGGTAAATGGCAGCAGCAGGCTTTACCCCAGGTCTAGCTGGCTGCACAAGTAATTGCTCACTTAAATTCCACATGCTGCCATCAAGTGGGAGCTGCCTGGAGGCCGGGAAGGACCTAAGAGGTCCCGGGAGGGAGGCTCTTGCAGTTTCATTCAGAAGCTCCATCTTCATTCTTCTCTGCAGGATTTAAGCTCTGAATTCCTCAGCTTCCAGCCTCCCCCGGGCTGTTTTCTGAGCATTCCTACCCTGGGTGGCCACTGCCCCTGGTCAGTCTCATGTCCCTTTCTGTCACCTTCCCATATCTCTTCCCAGAGATGAAGAGGCACCTTGGAATGGCCCTTACAGGCTGCAGCCCAAGTCCCCGCAAATTCTGGTGAACTGTCTGGCCTTGCGCCAGGTTTGACTGCTGGGTTGGGTTTTAACCCAGGAGGTTATCTTGCCTTGCTTTGGTGGGGCCTGGATCTCAGATTTCAGGGACACACCTCTAAAGCTTGCTGTGTGCCCCAAGGCGCCAAGCAGGATGAAGTGGCTGGTGTCCACAGGCCCCCTCTGTGGCCAGGGCCTGGTGGCCCTCCGCCCACTCACTCCACACTTGTGTGTGGAGGGCCGGCGGCCCAGCTGTTCTAAAGAAACCACAGCCAGCGCAGGGTGCTGGCTCTCCTGGAAGGTGAGGGTAGAGGCCATTTGGTCAAGAAGGTGACATTTGAGCCAAGGCTAAAGGAGAAGGAAAGCAGCTGTGCAGATGTCTGGGACAACTGATTCCAAGCTGAGGAGCCCTGAGTGCAAAGGTCCCAAGTGAGGAACTTGCTTGTGGTGTTCCAGAAACAGCAAGAAGGCAGGTGAGAGAGCGAGGGGGTGGCAGTGGGGGGCGGGCAGGAGGCCGGGCCTTGGAAGGGTTATAAAGTCTTACTTTAAATGACCCGGGCGTCCCCTCCACGCAGGGTTTTGAGCAGAGAAATGGCAAGATTTGGGCTGGGGATGTGGCTCAAGCGGTAGCGCACTCGCCTGTCATGCATGCCGCCCAGGTTCGATCCTCAGCACCACGTACCAACAAAGATGTTGTGTCAGCTGAGAACTAAAAAAATAAATATTAAAAATTCTCTCTCTCTCTCTCTTTCTCTCTCTCTCTTAAAAAAAAAGAAATGGCAAGATTTGACTTCCACTTTAAAAAATTATTTTTAATAGGTCAGACACATGCTTTGAAAATCAAAATGACATAAAAGGATGTACATCAGAATATACTACCCCCCTTCTCCAGTCTAACCCAGAAAATGAGTTACCTGGGAATGAGTTTCTTGTCCATCCTACAAGTTTTATGCAAATACAGACAAAATGCATACTTATTGCTATTGTCCTCCTCTTTTTACTCAAAAGGTACCTTACTATTCTGCTCTGGGGTCATTGTTTTTAATCTTGCCCTAGCAGTTGGAGTGAACCCAGGGGTGCTGACCACTGAGCCACCCTCCCAGCCCTTTTTATATTTTATTCTGAGACAGGGTCTCGCTAAGTTGCTGAGGCTGGCTTTGAACTTGCAATCCTCCTGCCTCAGCCTCCAGAGTTGCTGGGATTACAGGTGTCCACCACCGCCCCGGCTCCCCCCCCCCACGCTCTTTTAAAGATATAAATTACACACTTTTTAACATGCAGCATGTACCTTTAATAACTCAGCGGTTTTTAGCGTATTCACAAAATTGTGTGATCATCACCACTGACTAATTCTAGAACCCAGTCATCATTCCCAGAAGAAGCCGCGGATCCATTAGCAGTGGGTCCTCACTGTCCTCGTCCCCAGCTCCCGGTCTCCACTGTCCACTTCCTGCCTCCGTGGATCTGCTTCCTGTGGCTTTTCATACAACAGACCACGAACCCGCAGCCTCTGCGCCTGCTTCTCCCCCTCGCTGAGGCTCGTCCCCGCTGAAGCTGGCCCAGGACCTCAGCCCGACACAGGGGCGAATCCTGTTCAATGTCCCCGTGTGTTCAAGCGTTCCACTGAAGGGCACTCGGTTTGTTTCCACCTGGGGCCTGAGCAGGGCTGCTGGGCACCCTGGTGCCAAGGTTTCGTGTGGAGCAGGTTTTCGAGTTGCCTAGGGGCGGACCTCGGAGTAGAACTGCTGGGCCAGGTGTGGTGAGCCCTTTGCCGCGACACCGTGTACACCCACAGCCCTGTGCCACGTCCCTTGCCCCCCCCACCCCCACGGCTTGGCCACTTTCCACTTCAGACTTCAACCTTCTGGCCAAGGGGCCGACACCCCTCCGTGGTTTGGTTTCGTTCCCGATGGGTGATGATTGACCATCCTTCCAGGTGCTGGTGGCCCATTCACAGATCTTTTTTTGGAGAAATATCTATTCAATCCTTTGCCCATTTAAAAAGTGTTGGTTTGCCTTGTTTATTTTTTTGTACTGGGCATTGAATCCATAAGTCAGTTTCTCCCTAAGTTCCCCAGATTACCTGCCTTTGTGTCTTGAGTTGCTGGGGTTCACAGGCATGCGCCACCAGGCCTGGCTTATTTATCTTTCTGTTGTCGAATTGTAAGAGTTCTTTATATAATGTGGTCATTAACTTTTCATTAGATAGATGTTTTGAATATATCTCCTACTCTCCTGTTGGTTGTCATTGTACTATCTTAATAGACAAGCACATATTTTACTTTGGTGAAGTCCATTTATCTGGTTTTTTTTTTTGTGTGTGTGTGTGTGCCTTAGGTGTCACATTGCCACACTCTTTTTTTCCATGGCTGCATCATATTCCACAATGTGGCTGGACCGTAATTCAGCTAACCAGCCACTTGTGGACGGAGATTGCGTGGCTTCCTCTTTGCAGGTTACAAACTTAATGCTTTGTGGGTGCAGGTAGACCAGTAGCACATACCTCTGAGGTGGGGTGGCTGGGACAGATGTTAAATGCCTTTTGATTACATTTTGATAGAGGCTGACGAATGGATTGGCAGGTGGGTAGATCTTGCCACTGGAATCCTCTACTAATTTAGATGCCCACGAGCTGGGTTTCGACAGCCACCTGTTTCCCCAGCCTTGCTGACCTGATGTGGCCATTAAGTAAGTCAAGTCACAGAAGACTTAAAACTCAGTCCTTCCGCTCTGCTGGCCACATTTCAGGGGTTAATGGATCAACAGTGCAGAGAGAGTTTGCACAAAGTTCTGCTGGACTGTGCTGTGACCTTGAGCACAGTTGGGCAGTGACCTTGGCTTTACATGAAAAGAGGATCCCTCTGGCTGCGAGGGTGGCCGGGTTCTGGTGGCCCCAGTGTGGGAGGTGCTGGCCGATGTCCAGAGTGTAAGTGGGCACCAAGTGTTCTTGCCCAGAGAAGGACACAGGAGTGTGGTCACATCTGAGCAAAGAGAGAGGAGGGGGAGGTGGAGTCACAGACTGGGGGAAGGTCGGGGGCAGGGGTGAGTGATGGGAGGCACGGCCTGGAGTGAGGACCGTCCTGGTGGTGGGCAGTGGCAGATCTCTGGCCTGGTCAGGTCCGTCTCACGCCCCCAGGGACAGCGCTCTCTGTAAGGCGAGGCCGGAGATGGGGAATGGATCCTTGGCATTTAAGGCCCTGCCAATGCGACAGCCCCTCTCCTGTCACCTCCCACTGCTGCTGTGGGGCCTCTGCACAGCCATTCCTGCTTCCTGGTGCACCTTGTCCCCGGTCCCTGTTCTCCAGCTCCTCCCAGCCCTGAGGCTCTGACTGCAGAGTTGGCCCGAGACCCCCAGATGTCACCGTGTTGGGGATGGAGCCGGGATTGGCCTCGGGTCACGTGGACTAGACCACATCTCTCCCGAGGCCTGCCGTGGGCTGGGTTTGGGGCCAGTGTGGCAAGACAATAGTGAAGAGGATGTGTCCACAGTTGCGAAAGGGACAGGCGGTCACGAACAGGGAAGAAGATGACAGGTTGCCAGGTGGGGCAGGTGCTGTGGAAAGAAGTGAAGCAGGGTGAAGACAGGGGAGTCCGCTAGAGAGGGAGGATGTCAGCAAAGGCTTCTCTGAGGAGGTGTCCTCTGAACAGAGACCTGAAGGAAGCAAATGAGCCACCTGCAGATACCCAGGTGAGGGGAGTGCAAAGGCCCTGCTGGGTGTCTTCAAGGAAGATCAAGAAAGCTGTATCATTCTGTTTTCTGTTACTATAATGAAATGCCCGAGGCTGTGTGTTTTGCAAAGAAAAGAGGTTTATGAGCTTATATTTATGGAAGTTCAAGGACTAGCACTGGCCCTGACCCAGTTCTGCTGAGGGTCTCTGATGGATGGTGTCACCAGGAGCATGTGCAAGAGGGAGCCATCACATGGTAAGACAGGAAGCCGGGAGACTGGAGGGGGCTAGGCTTGCTCTTTTATAACATGCTCCTGTGACAAGTAACCAGCGTCCTAGGAGAACCGCAGAGGTTCCTTCCAAGGGCCACCACCTCCCAGCACTGCCATGCGGAGGACCAAGCCCCAGTGCATGAGCCCCATGGGGGACACCCTCGAATCATGTCCAGACCATACAGAGACCATATGGGGGGGGTGGAGAGCAAGGGGGAGGGCAGGATCAGAGAGGCATTAGGGGCCAGACGGCACAGCACGCGCAGGACAAAGATGAGTTGAAATGAACGAGGGAGGCGGACACGCGTTGGGAATGCACGTGTTGTGGGGCGACCTGCCCCAGGGTGAGCAATCAGGGAGGGCTTCCCAGAGGAGGAGATGACGGGGCCGAAGCTGAAGGGTGAGGGTGGTGTTCTGGGAACGGGCTCCGGGAGGAACTGTCTTACCATGTTCCAGGCACAGGGGACCCTGTGTGCGACGGCTTTTAGATGAAAGGCTGTGTCCCGGAACTGGGGGGGGGGAACATCCTGGGGACCGGAGGGGGCAGCAGGGCAGGGAAGCTGGGGGGGTGAGCTTATGCCCCCCCAGTGGAATCTGGACTTTACCCAAGAGCAGGGGCGACCTGCTGTGAGTAGGTCCCTGTGGGGGCAGAGGTGGGTGGTCAGCGCTGGGGGGAGGGGCACGGTGGGAGGGTCTGGTGTCAGAGGTGCCCATGGTGGGGCTGGGGGGAGAGGGGTTCCTGCAATGTCCCTCGTACACACAGTGTGCCCCGTCTGGGATCCTTGAGGACACCCTCTGTGTGCGGAAGCGAGTGCCTCTGTGACCTCGGAGCCTCTCCTCACGCAGTCACTGACAGCGATCATTTCTTGAGCATCTACTACGTGCCAGGACCTGTCAGAGCCGTTGGAAACGGTGGGGGGGGGCAAAAAAATGACAAAACCTCCCTCTTGGAACAGGAGCTTGGGTGGGGAAGGCAGGGGAGACACAGCAGGAGACAAACTGCAGGAATGTGCTAGAAGGAGACAGAATGTGTTAGAAGGAGCCGGAACGTTCTAGAAGGAGACGGCTGCTTCAAGAACTACGTTGAGCAGAGGAGGGAGGATTGGTCTGGGGGGACAGAAGGCAGGTGCCACTGTTAATGGGTGGCCAGGAAGGCCACTCGTGGCCAGTGACGCGTGAGCAGACTGAAGGGGAAGGGTCAGCGCTCCCCACTCCACCTGAACGCCACGTTGGTCACAGCTGAGGAACCCCGCTGACCCGTCCTCGTCACCTGAAGACCCGCTGACTCTGGGGTTCAGTCTGACGTCCCTTCCGTGGGTCCGAGCCCACAGGCATCTTCAAGGAGCCGGGCCAGCGCTGGAGGGAGGCCGCGGCCTCAGAGAGAGTGCCCAGGCTTCAGGGCAGCCCGGG
The DNA here is from genome assembly GCF_052094955.1 of Ictidomys tridecemlineatus. Lineage (NCBI taxonomy): Eukaryota > Metazoa > Chordata > Mammalia > Rodentia > Sciuridae > Ictidomys > Ictidomys tridecemlineatus. The sequence continues at coordinate 193,676,135 of NC_135481.1, read as the reverse complement.
GCCAGCAGGCTCCCAGAGGCCGTGCGCCTGGCAGGGCCGCTGTCCCTTCACCAGTCACGTGCTCTGGCCCTGCGCAGGCTGCCCCCACCCAGGGCGACGCCTCCGACCCTGGGCGTGGACAGAGGCCTTTCCCGGCAGGGACACGGAAGGACCAGGGCTGCCCAGACCAAGCCTCCCGCTTCCTGCCCTGTTCGCTTCAGAGTGCTGCTGTCCGTGTGAGTGGGGGCTCTGCTCCGCTGCCCATGTCATTCCTTGTCCTTGGCGAAATGATGCCCTAAGGTTTCGGAGGAGTCTCCTTGGCCCATTCTCAGCCCGCGGTCTATGCAGTTCTGAAGCCCCCCCCCAGCACATGGTCCAGGCCCTGAAACAGTGATTGGTTCAGAGATGGACACGTGACCTCAAACAGGCCGACCACGGGAGCTTCGGGACCCTGGCATGGGAGGGGTGTGAGTGAGCAGGTAGGTCCCGCTGGGATCTGCTGGCACGTTGGGGGGGGCATCCTTGGGGTGATCAGCACTAGAGGAGGCAAAGAGGGGAGACCAAGGGAAACCGGGTCCTCACTGAGATCTTTGAGTTGCTGGATCAACCTTCCCCTGAAACAGGACCTACCTTTGCAGTCAGACAGATTTAGGCTTGAGTCTCAGCCCCATCACGTGTGTGCAGTGTGACCGTGAGCAGTTTATTCACTCCCATCAGAATGTCAGCAGTAGGAAGTAAGGGTAGTAAATGTCGTGCCCACCTCACGGGTTGTGAAGATGGACACGTTAGTATATAGTAGTTAGAAGAGCGTGCGACACATTGTAAACACTCGGTAACCTTTAGCTGTTCCTAGGAGCACTGAGCCCCTAGAGCAAGCCCTACCTGCTCTGTGACTTTTCTCTTGACTTCACAGTTACAAGAATCTAATAAATTGCCAGGCGCCGTGTCCCACACCTGTGATCCCAGCAGCTCAGGAGGCTGAGGCAGGAGGATTTCAAGTTCAAAGCCAGCCTCGGCAATTTGGCAAGGTGCTAAGCAACCCAGTGAGACCCTGTCTTTAAATAAAATACAAAATAGGGCTGGGGGTGTGGCTCAGTGGTCGAGCGCCCCTGAGCTCAGTCCCCAGTACCCCCCCCCAAAAAAAAGACACGAGGGGATGGGGATGGGGCTCAGTGGTAGAGCACCAGAAGCACTGGGTTGAATCCTTAGCACCACATAAAAATAAATAAATAAAGGCATGCTGTCCGTCTACGACAAAAAAAATTTTTTTAAATATACACATGAGTAATCCCAGTGGCTTGGGAGGCTGAGGCAGGGAGAATCACAAGTTCAAAGCCAGCCTCAGCAACTTAGCAAGACCTTGTCTCAAAATAAAAAATAAAAAGGGCTGGTCGAGTGCCCCTGAGTTCAATCCCTGTATCCCCCACAAAAAAGAAAAAAGAATCTAATAATAAATTTTCTGTTTGCTCTTGCAGTGTTTGCAGAGTGGGGGTTCAGGTTGGGGAGGGAGCCGGGAGAAAGGGATGGGAACTATGTGCTGGCTGTTAAGTCTGTGCCAGAGGGGCTGGGGACGTAGCTCAGTGGGTAGGGTGCTTGCCTCACATGTGCAAGGCCCTGGGTTCAGTCCCAGTCTGCGGCAGGACTTTCAATACCTGTGCTGCTCGATGCCATTTACAGAGGGGGACACTTCAGCCAGGAAGTGAAGAGGGGAAAGGTGGGCAGAGATGTCAGAGCGGGGCCAGGAAGGGGAACAGCGGTCACCTGCAGTCAGTGGCAACCAAGGGCTAGGAGGCCAGGAAGAGCTGGCTGGGCTCAGGGAGACTGGGCTTGTGATGTGGACGCAGCTGCTCCTGCTCCCCTCTGCCGGAGGGAAGTGCATCTGTTTGCATTAGATTTGACTGCAGGTGACAGATATCCCAAAGTCACAGTGGCTTAAATATGGCAGACATTTCTTTGTGTCTGGGGTAGTGTGGCCGCTCCACAACCGTCAGGCAGCTTTACCACCCTCCCTAACAGGGAGGGGGGCTTCCACCTCAGGGACCCAGGAGATTGCTCCAGCTCCAGCCATTGTGTTGTGTTCCAGCTAGCGGGACAGAGCAATGAAGGCAACAACACTTCCGGGCTTCTCACGGACTGGTTAGAATTTAGTCTGGCCCCCGTGCAGTTTTTCTCCCAGGAGACCAACTGAAGAGCAGGAGCTGCAGAAATCAGAGAGGAATGAGTGCTGATGGAGGACTGGAAGCCTCTGCCCCGCAGGCAGGCTCCTTCCTTTTGGCCTCCGCTCTCAGCTGCTTTCTCACTTCTCCTGCTGCTGTCCCGGGGGTCCTCGGGGGTGGACGGCACCGGGGATGGGAGCACACGGGCCCTGTGACGGCTTCACCCCCAACACTCAGTCATCTCTGCCCACAGCGCTGGGGACTGGCTGGGGCAGCCTCTGCTGGTCCCTCTCGGTTCCCCGTCCAAGATGGCCCGCTCGCGGCACGAGGGGATCCGGCAGCAGCCGGTGGGCTGTCGGCCACTGCGCAAGGCCTTTCCTCTCCCTCAGGCTGGACCCGCAGTCCTTGGGCGGCATCCAAAAGTCCTAGGCTCCATCCTCCTGGGGCCACTTCCTCCTGTTTTATTGATCCAAGCAAGTCAACCCCAGCCCGGGCCTGCTGCGGCCCGTTCCTCCCGCCCGCCCGCCCGCCCGCCCTGTGCCCTCGCTGGCCAGCGGCAAGATTGCCCTTTGCCCCCAAGGGCTCCCGAGGAACAGGGGAGGGTCACTTCCCGGAGGCACCAGGCTGGTGGGGGGGGCGGGGTGGAGGCCAGCAGACCAGGCACAGGGACCCCCCACCGGTCCCACCTGTAGTCTTCCTCTGCTCTTCTTGCTCTGAGGACCCTTCTCTGGCAGGATCTTGGGACCAGGTCCCTAAATCAGCCCCGATTCTGGGCACAGCCTGAGTTTTCCTTTTCCTGGGAGAAGTGGGAATGACAGGTTAAACGCATGTTTTTAAAACTAGAATAAAATATAGTTTGTTTTTTTTTAAAAAAAAGCTTTTGTTGGATGGTAGTTTTGAAAAGGATTTCAAATTTACAGAAAAGTTGCAAGGATACTACGTCCCGCCCCGGGCCCCGGGTCCGCACTTCTGTACATCCCCGTCCTCACCCTTTTCCTGACCCATCTGGGAATCAGCACAGACGGTCGCCCTTGCCGCAGCGTGGAAGAAGAGCAGGAGGTTCTTGGTGTGACCATGAGTTTCCCCAAGCAGGAGATTTCACACTGACACTCTGTTGGAATGTCATTTGCATCGTCCATATTCAAACCCCACTAATGTCCCAGTAATAACCTGAAGCCCTTCGTCTTTTTGGGGGAGAGAAGGGAGGGTGGTACCGGGGATTGAACTCAGGGGCACTTGACCCTGAGCCGCGTCCCCAGCCCTATTTTGCGTTTTATTTAGAGACAGGGTCTCACTGAGTTGCTTGGCACCTCGAGGTAGCTGAGGCTGGCTTTGAACTCACAATCCTCCTGCCTCAGCCTCCCAAGCCACGGGGATTACAGGTGTGTGCCACTGCCCCTGGCTTCTGAAGCCCTTATTCTGACGCTGGTGACGTCACTGTACCCCTCCTAAGAGGACAGGCCGTGCACCTGCGTGGAGAGAAGAAAATCAATGACACCCGCCAATCTACCTAGAGCAGCTGGCCGAGGCAGTCGGCCCTCGGGTGCGGTCAGAGCAGCAGGTCTCCACGGGGCTGAGGTGACTCGGGGGACACCGGGCGACGTCTGGAGACATCCGTGGCTGTGCAGACGGGGCACAGCTTGCTCCTGGCATCTAGTGAGTGGAGGCCAGAGCTGCTGCTGACCGTCCCCTGCTGCACCGTCCCCAGGTTACCGACCCGAGGTCAGTAGGGCTGAGGTCCCTGGGCAAAGTGGCCGCCTTCCGTTGTGCCCGGAGCCCCCACGCGCCTGGGCGCGGACCTGCCAGATGGCAGCAGGGGCCCAGAGAAGCCTTGCACGCCTCGTCCCCGGCCGCTGGACAGGTGGTCCCTGGCGCCAGGACGCCCTCCAGCTCTGCTTCCCCTGGAAACCTACAAACGGGAGCAGCCTCTGTGCCCATCAGGGGGCAGCGCCAGGCGGGGCGGGGCGGGGCGCCGGGCCACCATGTCCCCGGACCAGCTGTGGCTTTATGACCGGCACAGAATGGCCTCTGACTCAGGCCTGACCCTCTCGGGCTTCCGGGCTGACAGCTCCCTCCCAGCGGCACCGACAGGAGGCTGCCCTGGAATGTGCCCACTCAAGGGTGGGGCCCTGCTGAGTCACCTCTGTCCCTGGAGCCCTCGGGGGCTGGCCTTCACACTCCAGCTGCCCTCTCTGTCCGTCCCCCAACCCCGATTTAAAAACTGTCCCAGCAGTTGCCACCGTGGACCCCACGGGCACAGTCCAGGTGTGGGATCCTGTCTCAGGGGCGCGGCCTCCCCTGCACTCGCGTCCAGTGTCCAGGGCATCTTCCCGGACTGACACTCGTCACCAGCCCCTCCCCCGCCTGGGCAGCCGCCCCTCGCCTGGGCCCTCCTGTGAGTGGAGGCCAAGTGTGTGTCTTTGGTGACCGGCTCCTTCCCCCTGGCATTGTCCTCCAGGTGTGGGGACACTGGGACGCCTGCCACATCTTCTGAGTGACATCTGCTGTGTGGGCGTGCCGCTTTTTGCCTATGTGTTCACCAACACCTGGGCGACTTCCACGCTTGGCGATTGTGAATAGGCTGCTGTGGTCTGGTCATGGGCGTGCGGATACCTCTTTGAGATCCTGTTGTCCCGCCCTTTTGGGGACAAACCCACAAGGGGACCTGCTGAGTCACTTGGCAGCCTGCTTGCCCGAGGGGCTGCCCTGTGTCCTCCATTCTGAACCTCTTCCTCCTTTCCTCTGTGGTGCTGGGGGTGGAACCCAGGGTCTCGCACAGGCTAGGCAAGCGCTCTGCCACTGAGCTCTACCTGTCCTCTTAAAAAAACCTTTGAGACAGAGTCTCGCTAAGTTTCTGAGCCTGGCCTCTAATATGCGATCCTCCTGCCTCAGCCTCCCCAGTAGCTGGGGTTATGGGTGTGCGCCACCTCATCCCGCTCCATGACCCCACCTTATGTTCCCATCAGTAGTGCGTGAGGATTCCAGGTTCCTCACCTCCTCAATCCTGCAGGCCGTGGGCGTGCTGGGCAAGAGCTGACCACTGAGTGACACCACCCCAACACACAGCCTGCTTTTGTCGTAGTTTGATTAAAAAAAAAAAAAAAAAGAAGAGAGAGAAACGCAGCGACCCTAATGGGTGACGTAGGTCTCTCCTGTGGCGGTCAGTGGAGCCGAGCCCTTGTCTTCTGTGTCCGGCTGCTCGCACGTCTTCCACACGTCTGTGCGAGTCCTTGGCCCATTTTGAACGGGTCCTTGCTGTGAGTGTCCCCTCTCTGACCCTGGACCTGAAGGCCTTCCGGAGGAGGTGGCTCGCCGAGGCCTTCTCCGCCCCTGGCGCCTTTTCCCTCTGTCCGCGGACCTGTGATGAGTACGCGGGACCTGGCCGGGCAGCTTGTCCACCTTTCCGCCTCCGCCTGGGCCTCTGCGGCCAGACCCAGGGGTCAGTGCCAAATCCACGCCGTGAAATTCCGCCCTCCTGTCCCCCGGACGTTTTAGTTCTAAGTCTCATATTGAGGTCCCCGCCCCCTGTTGAGCTGATTTTGGGGGATGGCGTTGGGTGAGGGCCCTGCGTCCTTCTTTGGCGCGTGGATATTCAGTCCTCCCAGCGCCGTCAGCTGAAAGGCCGTCTTTCCCCATCGGGGGTCTTGGCGCCCTTGTCACAAATCATGGGACTCCGCTGGGGCAGTGGTCAGCGGCAGAGCGCTCGACTGGCCAGTGCGAGGCCCTGGGTCCCCTCCTCAGCACCACATAGAAATCAATGACATAAGGGTGCTGTGTCCACTACAACTAAAACACACTTGAAAATCATTTGACTCTACGTACGAGGTTTATTTCTGGGTTTTCTTTTTCTTTCTTTTTTGGTATCAGGGATTGAACCCAGAGGTGCTTAACCACTGAGCCACGTCCCCAGCCCCTTTTTTGTATTTTATTTAGAGTCAAGAGTCTCACTGAGTTGCTTGGGGCCTCACTAAGTTGTTGAGGCTGACTTTCAACTTGCGGTCCTCCTGCCTCAGCCTCCCAAGCTGCTGGGATTACAGGTGAGCACCACTGGGCCCAGCCTGTATTTCCATTTTTTAAAAAAAATTTTCAGCCATCTTTTGTAGTTTTCATTGTACAAATATTTCACTTTCTTGGTTAATTCTTAAGTATTTTGTTCTTTTTGATAATATCGTAAGTTGAATTGTAGCTTTCTTTTCGGGTCAGCCATTGTTACTGTAGCGGTCAGTGCTGGGGGTGTTCTGTGCCGCCGCCCTTGTGTCCTGCTGAGGTCATTTATTTTGACAGTTTTTTTCTGTGTTGTGAGTGTGTGTGAGTGTGTGAGTGTGTGTGTGTGTGAGTGTGTGAGTGTGTTGTGAGTGTGTGTGAGTGTGTGAGTGTGTGTGCGTGTGTGTGAGTGTGTGTGTGAGTGTGTGTGAGTGTGTGTGAGTGTGAGTGTGTGTGAGTGTGTGTTGTGAGTGTGTGTGAGTGTGTGAGTGTGTGTGTGCATGTGTGTGAGTGTGTGTGTGAGTGTGTGTGTGTGAGTGTGTGTGTGAGTGTGTGTGTGTGCGCGTGTGTGAGTGTGTGAGTGCGTGTGTGTGTGTGTATGTGTGATATTCAGGGATTCTGCATTTCAGATCATGTCATCTGTGGACAGAGATGATTTTGCTTTCTTCCACTTTGGACACCTTCTGTTTCTTTTTCTTGGTCACCCGCTCTGGCTGGAACTGCCTGTCCCTTGCTGACTAGAAGGGAGAAAAGTAGATACACTTGCATTATTCTCCATCTTTTTTCCATGTTTGTTTTTAGGTGGACACAACATCTTTACCTCTGTGCGGTGCTGAGGATGGAACCCGGAGCCTGGGGCTTGCTGGGCAGCGCCCTCCCTCTGAGCCCAGCCCCAGCCCCTCATTCTTCTCTCATAGGAGAACCTTTCAGGCTCTTCCCATTGAGTCTGAGGTAATCTCCTTCAATTTTGTTTTTTTTTTCATGAAAGGAAGTTGCATTTCATCAGATGATTTTGCTGCGTCCGTTGCAATGATCACGTGATTTAAATTTGTTTTCTTAATGTAGGGTTTGGCGTTGGTCAATTTGCGTGTTGAACAACCCTCTTAGTTGAGGAAAAGAGTCCACTTGGTCCTGGCATCCGATCCGCAGTCCGCTGCTGGATTCACTCTGCGGTGTTTTGCGGAGGATTTTGCACCAGTGTTCGCCCGGGACGCTGTCCTGTCATTTCTCTTCTTGTAACGCCACTTCTCTGGCTCTGCTATCAGGACCTTGATGCTTCCTGGGATGAGTTATGAAGCACTCCCTCCACTTTGATTCGTGGAATATTTTGCAAAGGACTTGACTTACTCTTTCTTCAAATGTTTGGTGGAATTCACCAGAGAAACCACTAGGTCCAAGGCGGGTCTTCTCACCAGCCACAGGTCTGGTCAGATTTTCCTCACGGTTGGATCGATAGCTCTTAAGTGTTTAGTGATCCGTCCCTTCCTTCGAGGTTGTCCAACTTGTGGGCATACAAGTGTCCGTCATCTCGTGATCCTTGTTGATTCTGAGAGCGTGTACTCATGGCCCCACTGCAGTTCTGATTGCTACCACTTCTTCAGGGCCACCTGTACCCCAGCTCCGTGCTGACACAGTGTCGCGGATCCTGGTGATTCCTGCACGGGACGAGGGGACTTATCCTACTCACTGCATGAATGAGGGCACCGAGGCTCACTGTTGGGAAGGCAGTCTGTGTGGTCCCCAGCCTGCTGTCCCTCACACACAGGTGGCAGAGAGCGCACCACGTTCCCAGGGAGGTGGAAGCTGGATGAAATCATGGCTGCCCAATTAGCTAGAGACTGCGGCTCCCGCTGGGGTGTGATCTGTGACCAATGTGCTCACAGAAGGAGCGGAGAGGTGATATGGCCCCTGTGGTTCGTGCCCTTGAAGGGGATGCCTCCTCTTCCTTCTCTGCTTCCCGCTGGCCCACAGGAAGGTGACGGGAGGTGCTAGTGATGACCACGTCATCTTGGACGTGGGGTGGAAATTGCCATTTGAAATCTAAGATGGAAGGAGCCTGGGTCCTTGACCCCAAGGAGCCTGGGTCCTTGACCCCCAAAAGCCATCGGAATGGCGTGCATTCCGTGCATTCCGCGCATCCCTTGACGAGGAGGCGCGGTGGAGCCTGTCTCTCCGCATCGTGCCGCCTCTCAGCAGCGCACTTAGTCTGACCCTGAATCAGTGGTGGGTGGGGACAGCCAGACACAGGTCCCTGCATGTCTCTTCAGGCACAGACTGTACTGGAACCTCGGTGAGAGCCACACCAAAGCACAGTGGAAATGTTTGCGGCCGAGGAACTAGGCGTCCCCTGACCCTTGGCTCATCTGCTGTGTCCCCAGCTAGCCTCTGGGTCCCTCGTCCCTCGTCCTAAAGCAGGCTTAGCAAGGTAGTGGAGTCGATGCAATTGACGATATCTTCTGCTCTCTGTGATTTCATTTCAGGAATCTGTCCTTATGGCCTTGAACACAGGTGCAAGGATGAGGTGCAGCAGAACCTTGGGGACAACCTTTCTTCCCTGGTGCTCCCCATGGCCCTGGCCACCAGGGTTCTCTGGTGCCACCTGCTGGCACAAGATGGTACTGCAGCTGAGCTTGGCTTTAAGCTGGGGAATCTCCAGAATCGGCCACCTCTGGGTGGCCTGGGTGTGCCCCTGAACAGCGCCTGGGTGGTGGAGCTTCACCGCTTCCTGGCTGGGCGGGCGTGGCAGATATGGCTCCTCCGAGCCTCGGTTTCTTTTCTATTAAAGGAGGTCACGGGCCACCTTAGAGATGTCTGGTGGGGGTGCTTGGAAGGGTGCGTTTGGTTATTTATCAGGCAGCACTAAGCACCCAGGTGGGAGTGCTGGGGTCTCACAGAGGCACTCACGACACCCCAGGCCTTGGCCCTGCTGTCCCAGAGCTTGCAGTGCAGTGTGTGTGGGGACAGCAGGCCAACAGCAAGCCCGTGACGTCACTCAGGCACTGGTAGCACTCTGAGACCCTGGAGCAGGCGTGGCGGGTGCAGTTTATAGAGATGGGGGTCTCCCAGGTGTTGCAGAGGTGGGGGAGAGGGAGGGGCCTCAGGAGAAACTGGTCCTGGCCTTCCAGCCTCCTGTGACACTTGGTCACCGCCGCCCGGGCTCTAACATGGGGTGATGGATGGATGTAGGCTGGCACACAGTAGGCACTCAATTGAGGCTGGTTGCCTGGGTCCAGCATGCGCTGAAGTCAGTCAGTCCGGAGATCCCAGCATCACGGAGGGTGGTTGCCGGCCATCTCTGTCCTCCTCCGGTGGTCACCCAGCCCATCCGTGTACCTGGAAGGACCCTGTGGCCGTTGTGTCAATCACGGCCTGGCTGGCGTACCGCTGGGGTCTCTGGAGCTGGAGGCCACTTGGGAATCCAGACAGGACTGGGCTGCAGGCTGCTAGAGCAGGAGGCCGGGCGCTGAAAGGGAGGACACGCGCACCAGGAGGGGTGCAGCGGAGCCGCTCCTGAGCCTGAGCGGGCTGCAGGGGCAGGACCCTGGTCCCAGGAGCCAGGGCTGGGACTGAAGGCAGGGCCGGCCCTCTGGGTTCTTGGACCCCGTCTCTGCCCTCCTGTTCTGTGGACCCCAGGGTTGACCTTGGCAGGCCACGTCCCCGGCTGCAGGTCAGTCAACTTCCCACTGGCCCCGGAGAGGCCCTGGGGGAGATGACACAGAGCAGGGGCAGGCCGGTCCGCCTCCCTCTGTCCAGCACCTCAGGCCGCATCTGTCAGAGGCTGCGGCTCCTGCAGGAAGACGCCATTCACCAAGTGACCGCAGGCCCTGGCCACTAAGGCCCCCCCTTCCCTGTCCCCCTGGCTGGGGGTCATGGAGGCCTGCTGAGGCTGTGGACTTCTTTCCCGGCCTTCTCCATCGACCCTGTGACCCGTTCCCCACGGGACAGTCACAAATAAAGCACGGTTTGTGCTGCTCGTGGTGAACCGTGATGCCCAGGAGGACAAACCCTGGCCGCAGGTGACCGCCTCCGCCTCTCGGAAGCCCAGGGGCCTGCGGGCGGGGCGGCGGGGGCTGGGGTCCGGGGGCTGCCATGCTGTAAACAGGGCGCGACGTGGAGGAGTCAGACTAAGTCATGGCGCCGGACACTGTGACAGCTCCCGCTGGGTGCCGGGCAGCAGAACCTGGTCAGGGTCATGGAGGGGCTGGGTCCGAGGCAGGAACTACTGTTTAGTGGTGTAGACCCCCGGGGGGGGGGAATGAGGATGTTTGGGGTGTAGATAGCGTGAGGGGCACACAGGGGGTGTCACAAATGCCACTGAGTTAGACACTTAAAGTGGTAGATGATGAATATCCTGCGGTGTATCGCTACAGTAACAAGAAAATACTAAAACCGCCGACCCCCAGGTAGGGGAGGCCGGGATCTCTGCAGCTGCAGGTGGGGGGCCTCCTAAAGGGGACCTGGGAGCCCAGGTGTTGAAACAACCCAAACACCGCGCACAGTGGACAAGCACGCGAGGCGGTGCTACCTCGCTGGTCCCCAGGAGGACGCCCTTCACTGGTGGCCATTACTTGAAGAGACAAAACAGGAAACAGGTGTCCAGCGGAGGCCCAGCCCCGAGCCTGCTCCGGGAGAGTCAGCTGCCCAGCTGCTGCGGCAAGTGGCGTGGTGCCACCTCCAGGGACTAAGAAAGTCCCCGAGCCGGGGAGCCCCGCAGCCCGTGTTCCTGCAGCACGGCTCCCGGTGGCCAGCAGGGGGCGACAGCGGGGAGTCCATCGAGGTTCCAGAAACCAAAGGCGGCACCTGGTGGAGGCTGTGGGTACTCTTCAGCCTCAAAATGCAATTAGATTGGGACACACGCTGCGACCTGGGTGGGTGAATCTTGGAATTCTCAGACTAAGTAAAGTAAGACAGACCCAGAAGGACTCACTACTGTTCCACTTACAGGAGGTAGCAGAGTGGTCACGTTCATAAGGACATGGTGCAGATTCTGGGGCTGGAGGGAGGGAGCCGGGTACTGCTCCGTGGGTAGAGTTGTCTGAGATGACAAGAACATTCTGGAAATGGATAGTGGTGATGGTTGAGTGTTTTTTTTTTGGGGGGGGGTGTTACTGGGGATTGAGCCCAGGGGCACTGGACCACTGAGCCACACCCCCAGCCCTATTTTATATTCTATTTAGAGAGATTCTCACTGAGTTGCTTATCACTTTGCTTTTTGCTGAGGCTGGCTTTAAGCTCAGGATCCTCCTGCCTCAGCCTCCTGAGCTGCTGGGATGATAGGCCTGCACCATTGTGCATGGCTTTGAAGCCAGATTTAAAATTAGGCAGTCAGTGTAGTTAGGTAAGTCAGGTCTAATATCGAGTGAAATCTAAAATGGAGGCCGTGCTGAGAATGAATTTCTGCAAAAGTTGAGCAACTCTTGAAATGTTAATGAAGTCCCCAGAAAAGCCCTAGGCCCAAAGTCCATCCCAAAGAAATGTTAATGAGCAGCCGAAGTCCTTCCTGCCCAGATGACTTCTTTGGCCCACCTGTGTCCCACCCCTCGGGCCTTCCAACCCATTCCATCACTGAAAGAACTGTAAAATGGACAGACAACCGCCGACCACGGATTGGGTCCCCTTCTTCCTCTGGGAGAAGTCTTTCCTGCTGTCCTTTAATAAACCTCTGCCTTCCACTCTGCCCTGGCCTCGGCTGCTTCTCTGTGTTATTCTTCAACATTGGGGAACCAGGACTCGTCACCGGTCAACAGCGGTAACAGCTTGATTGAGTGTTTATGCTCTGAACTGTACACATCAGAATGATACGTTTCACGTTATCTAACTTTCATCACCCCAAAGCACAAATGTCTAAAAGGCAAAATAAATTTTTAAAAAATACTTTTTAGTTGTAGTTGGACACAATACCTTTAAAGTCGGAGGAAGAGACCACCAAGAGACTGACTCATGCAATCGCAGAAGGGGATTTATTCCAGTGCGCTGGGGCTCCGTGCTCACTCAAGAAGGGAGAGCAGCCCAGAGCCCAGAGCAGAGGTGAAGCAGTGCTTAAGTACACTTTTGGGGGAGGGCGGGGGCTTTACATACATCAGAACAAATCAGCATGAGGCGTGGGAAAATTGAACAACAACTCTCATACATGATTAGCATATTCATTGGCGGGAACAGGTGGTGGTGGTGGGGTGATTGGTCACTCCTAAGCGGGGTACACACTCAAACTGATTGGTTCGGGCCCTGTATGCCTACGTGACAAGCTGCACAGGGCCCTAGGCTAAATGGCCAGTAGGGCCTTGTCTTCACTGCCTCAGGAATTTCAGGTTGTGGGTGTAGCAGAGGAACTTAACAATACCTGGTCCTTCACTTTTTACTCAGTCCTTGCAGCTCAGAAACTTTACCCTTTCACTAGGTGAGCGCTCTACCCCTGAGCCCCAGCCCCAGACCCACGAAAAACTTTCTGGATGGCCCTGAAATGCAGCCATTCTGCTCGGGGAGAACATGGGCAAGATACCTGTGGGGGGAGAAGACTCTGGGGTCTAATTCACTGTCCCTTGGGTAGGGCGGGGCCTGGACTTGATCCCTGTGAAGAGATTGTGGCCCAAGTGGCTAACGTGGTCCTAAAAGGCGTGGGGCCCCCTTCCCGGCTGTCCCCCGGGATGGCCCTTCCTGGGAAGACGGCGTCCCTGCCATGAGGTCTCTCAGAGCTGCCGTGGTGAGGTCCTGAGGCCCCTGCCCACAGCCCGGGCCTGAGCCCTCTTGGCCCAGACCCCGCCGCACGGAGCTGTCCAGCCCAGAAGCCCCAGCCACCCGTGGCCACTGGACCGCAGAGCGGCGGCTCCTGTTGGAAGGCGCTCTGTGAAGGCAGGACTCTAAGAGACCTTCCCTATCTCAGCTTGTTACTCTGTATTGATTCTAAGACTCAGCAGATACATTGTGTCAACACACACACTGAAGGCGAATCCCATCTCTGCTGAATTTGTTTGTTTATTTACTTTTCAAAATGTGGTAACTAGAAAACTTAAAATTAAATGTGTGTTTTGGGCCGGGCTGGGGCTCAGCGGTAGAGCCCTCCCTGGCACGTGGGAGGCCCTGGGTTCGATCCTCAGCACCACATAAAAATAAATCAATCAATAAAGGTATTATGTCCATCTGCGACTGAAGAAATCAGACGTGTGTCTGGCCGCGCAGCCTTGCTGCTATTCGTCGTGCATGTTTCATCCTGTGCCACTCGGGGCCTGGCCAGGCTTTCCGATGGCCGCGGTCTTCACTGTCACCCTCTGAGAGTACGAGGCCAGGCTGCCTCCTGGCCCAGGAAGCAGGGAGCCGCGGATCGCTGTGTTGCTGCGGTGCTGGGGTCGGACCCAGGCCCCAAGTGCTCTCCCCGGGCCACGCTGGCGGCCCTCGCTATGGTGTGATGAGGCTAAGTTTTGGGGTGACTTGTTCCATGGCCGTAGGTTGGTGGAGGCCAGCGTCCTCCCCGGGTGCTACAGTTAGTGGGTGAAAGTGGGATGGAAAAGCGGGAAACAGTCTAGAAATCTCTCTCCATTTATTAGAAAGAGAAAAATGGAAACTTGTCAGTGGGCACCTGTCAGCGGTCACTGTGACCAAGTCACCCATCGATACCAACTTCTCGCAACAGGACACAGCGATGTGGCTCCTCATGCAATGGGGACAGCGTCCCTCCTGTGGTCCCGACAGAGGTGCAGAGCCTGGGTGTGCCACAGAGGGGCAAATGGTGGCTTTTGATTAGGAACCGTGGAGTGGAGGATGATGGTCTCCCACATCCTGGTCACTTAGGAGAACTGAGTTTTAGGACGTGTGCCCTGAGGTGCTGGACGGTGCCCAGAGGCCGTCAGAGGCCTGAGGTCTGCCACCTGCGCTTCGGCTGGTGTGGGGGACCCAAAACCTGCTAGGAAGAGGGAGAGAAGTCAAGTGTGCAGAAGGGTGACATCGGGGCGTCTGGAAAGTACCTGAACCCGGTGTGTGTGTGTGTGTCCCTGTGTGTGTGTGTTCCTAGTGTGTGTGTCCCTGTGTGTGTGTGTTCCTAGTGTGTGTGGCACTGTGTGTGTGTGTTCCTAGTGTGTGTGTGTGTGGACCTGTGTGTGTGTGTCCCTGTGTGTGTGTGTCCCTGTATGTGTGTATGTTCCTAGTGTGTGTGTGTGTGGCACTGTGTGTGTGTCCCTATGTGTGTGTGTGTCCCTATGTGTGTATGTGTTCCAGTGTGTGTGTGTGTGTCCCAGTGTGTGTGTGTGTCCCAGTGTGTGTGTGTTCCTAGTGTGTGTGTCCCTGTGTGTGTTCCTAGTGTGTGTGTGTGTGTGTCCCTGTGTGTGTGTCCCTGTGTGTGTGTGTTCCTAGTGTGTGTGTGTGTGGCACTGTGTGTGTGTGTCCCTGTGTGTGTGTGTCCTAGTGTGTGTGGCACTGTGTGTGTGTCCCTGTGTGTGTGTGTGTTCCTAGTGTGTGTGTGTGTGGCACTGTGTGTGTGTCCCTGTGTGTGTGTGTCCTAGTGTGTGTGGCACTGTGTGTGTGTCCCTGTGTGTGTGTGTGTTTCGTGTGTGTGTGTGTGTGGCACTGTGCGTGTGTGTGTCCCTGTGTGTGTGTGTGTGGTCCTGTGTGTGTGTGTCCGTCCCTGTGTGTGTGTGTTCCTAGTGTGTGTGTGTGTGTGGCACTGTGTGTGGGTCCCTGTGTGTGTGTTCCTAGTGTGTGTGTGTGTGGTCCTGTGTGTATGTGTGTGAGTGTGTGAGTGTGTGTGTGTGTCCCTGTGTGTGTGTTCCTAGTGTGTGTGTGTGTGTGTGTGTGTGTCCCTGTGTGTGTGTGTCCTTGTGTGTGTGTGAGTATGTGTCCCTGTGTGTGTGTGTGTGTATGTGGCTGTGTGTGTGGCCCTGTGTGTGTGGCCCTGTGTGTGTGTGTGAGTGTGTGAGTGTGCGTCAGTATGTGTCCCTGTGTGTGTGTCTGTGTGTGTGGCCCTGTGTGTGTGTGTGTGAGTGTGAGTGTGTGGGTGTGTGAGTGTGAGTGTGTGTGAGTGTGTGTGTGAGTGTGTTAGTGTGTGTGAGTGTGTGAGTGTGTGAGTATGAGTGTGTGTGTGAGAGTGTGTGTGGGGGGGGTGCGGGAGCCCCCGTGGCTTTTCCTTGACTCTAAAATTATTTCAGAATTGAAACATTTAAGAGGTGGCTTGGAGCTGGGCAGGTGGTGCATCTCCTGTCCCAAAACAGAAAGGGCTCGGTGGTGAGGGGCTCAGTCCCTAGTTCAAAAAATAAACAAAAAGTGGGCTGTAGGGGGCCGAGGGGGACCTAAAGGCCCCCGGCCCTGGGTACTTGGTCAATCAGTCCCCCAGACCTGGGGACCCACGCTCCAGGTAGAAGCCCCCAGCTGTCCGCCCTGTCCTCCCTGTGTTCCCTGTGCTCCCTGTGTTCCCTGTGCTCCCTGTGCTCCCTGTCCTCCCTGTGCTCCCTGTCCTCCCTGTGCTCCCTGTCCTCCCTGTCCTCCCTGTGCTCCCTGTGCTCCCTGTCCTCCCTGTGCTCCCTGTCCTCCCTGTGCTCCCTGTCCTCCCTGTGCTCCCTGTCCTCCCTGTCCTCCCTGTGCTCCCTGTCCTCCCTGTGCTCCCTGTGCTCCCTGTGCTCCCTGTCCTCCCTGTGCTCCCTGTGTTCCCTGTCCTCCCTGTGCTCCCTGTCCTCCCTGTGCTCCCTGTCCTCCCTGTCCTCCCTGTGTTCCCTGTGCTCCCTGTCCTCCCTGTGTTCCCTGTCCTCCCTGTCCTCCCTGTGCTCCCTGTCCTCCCTGTGCTCCCTGTCCTCCCTGTCCTCCCTGTGCTCCCTGTCCTCCCTGTGCTCCCTGTGCTCCCTGTGCTCCCTGTCCTCCCTGTGCTCCCTGTGTTCCCTGTCCTCCCCGTCCTCCCTGTCCTCCCTGTGCTCCCTGTCCTCCCTGTGCTCCCTGTCTTCCCTGTCCTCCCTGTGCTCCCTGTGCTCCCTGTCCTCCCTATGCTCCCTGTGCTCGCTGTGCTCCCTGTGCTCCCTGTCCTCCCTGTCCTCCCTGTGTTCCCTGTCCTCCCTGTCCTCCCTGTGTTCCCTGTCCTCCCTGTGCTCCCTGTGCTCCCTGTCCTCCCTGTGTTCCCTGTCCTCCCTGTCCTCCCTGTGCTCCCTGTCCTCCCTGTGCTCCCTGTCCTCCCTGTGATCCCTGTCCTCCCTGTCCTCCCTGTGCTCCCTGTCCTCCCTGTGCTCCCTGTCCTCCCTGTGATCCCTGTCCTCCCTGTGCTCCCTGTGCTCGCTGTCCTCCCTGTGCTCCCTGTGTTCCCTGTCCTCCCTGTGCTCCCTGTCCTCCCTGTGCTCCCTGTGTTCCCTGTCCTCCCTGTGCTCCCTGTCCTCCCTGTGATCCCTGTCCTCCCTGTCCTCCCTGTGCTCGCTGTCCTCCCTGTGCTCCCTGTCCTCCCTGTCCTCCCTGTGCTCGCTGTCCTCCCTGTGCTCCCTATCCTCCCTGTGCTCGCTGTCCTCCCTGTGCTCCCTGTGCTCCCTGTCCTCCCTGTCCTCCCTGTGCTCGCTGTCCTCCCTGTGCTCCCTGTCCTCCCTGTCCTCCCTGTGCTTGCTGTCCTCCCTGTGCTCCCTGTCCTCCCTGTCCTCCTTGTGCTCCCTGTGTTCCCTGTCCTCCCTGTGCTCCCTATGCTCCCTGTGCTCCCTGTCCGTGGGGTGCTCTGGGAAGCGCTCCCGTTACTGGTGGAGGGTGGCTGGGACAGGGGATGCCCCCAGAAGGGACGGTACAGGGCCAGGAGCACCTCAGGACACACAGGGGCCCTCAGGTCCTCTCTTAGGAGAACCCGAGCAAGAGCCAGACTCCGGAGGCCTCCGGGATGCAGCGTTCATGCTACACAGTAGCCCCTGGTGTCCTGCAGGACACATTCAGACAGGACAGCGGACAGCGGAGTGGCGGCCGCTGGAGGGGGTGGGGGGCCAGGACAGGCACGAGATGAGGGAGCATACAGGACAGCGGCGCCTTCCGCGACACCCGGCTCCCAGCAACGCCCAGAGAGCAGAGGCCAGCTCCGTGCCCCTGTGAGCAGGGGAAGCCACCTGAGCTCCTGAGGGCCCAGTGGAGCTCACCTGTGAACACCTGCACCCACCTGACCTGCTCTCCTGGGGTCACTGACTCGGCCCCCAACCTGGATGGAGGCGGGGACATTGTCCCTGTGATTCACATTTACACCGGATCTCAGTGTGTGCGCCCACGGGCCCACGTGTCCCTGTCCCCCCCAACCCAGGTCTCCTGGGGCACGTGCGAGCGCCCCCTGGTGGCAGTTCTGGGCCATCAACTGCGGGTGCCGGCTGGGGGCCGTCCCCAACACGTTACTTGTGGTGACCGTAACAGGACACAGGGATGTGGCTAAGCTTTCTGATGGCTGCTGGGGTGGAGCCCTCAAATCACAGAGCACCTGCCGGATGCCACCGTGTGTGCGTGCGTGTGTGTGTGCGTGTGCGTGTGCGTGTGTGTGTGCGTGCATGTGTGTGTGCGTGTGCGTGTGTGTGTGCGCGTGTGTGCGCCGGGTCTGGGGGACACAGGACTAGGCTGACCTCGGGGGCTTCTGGGGCAAGAGAAGAACAACCTATTTCAGTGGGGGTGGGCATCTGGCCTGGCAGCGGGGACAGCCTCGCTGGACCCCCACAGCTGAGTGGGAAGGACACCGTTAGGGGCGGGGGCAGAGCGGGAGCCCGCGGTGCAGGCAGGACACGTCACACCGGCTCGGCTCTGAGACTCGAGTAGAAAGGAGCCGTGTCCCTGCAAGGTGCCGGGGTCCTCTGCCCCACCTGGCACAGGTGCTCTTGAGTTGTCCCTTCCCCATGGATCTGGGCTGTGACAGAAGAGGTGCCGGTGTCACTCTTGGGTGCCTATGACCCCAGCCTGGCCACGTGGTGAGACTCTGCCTCAAAAAAAAAAAAAAAAATGGAGGCCCGGCAGCTCCCTGTTCTGCCCTGGGGGACGCTGGCCGCCCTGCTGGGAGGGAGGCTGCATGGAGAGGCCACGTCAAGAGTCCACCTGGAGAGAGAGGCGAAGAGGCTGGGGAAGGGGAGGCCACGTGGGCAGGCCACGCAGGGAGAACCGGGGACTGAGGACCAGGGATGCAGACTCGGGGTCCAGCTGGCCCTGGGCCACTGTGGCAGAGGGCTGCACCCGGCACGGAGGCCTTGGATGCCAGCAGCAGGGCTGGAGCAGACGCAGCTGTCCCCTGTCCCCTTCCAGGCTGCTGGCCCACAGGATGGTGAACCGACAAGTGGTGGTGGGTGTGAGCCACGGAGCCCGGCCGCCGGCCCCCCTCGTCCCTGTCCTGTGTCTCTCGGTGTGGGGGTGGCCCAGGGCTCTCTGGCTGACACCCCCAGCCCTTCTGTGTTTGTCTGGACACAGGGTCTCTAAGTCGCTGAGGGCCGGGTCTCCGGGGTCACGGGGCCCTCCAGAAGACGCCCCCCGCCCTGGGCACGGGAGCTGGGCACCCACCGCCTGCCCTCGGCTCCTCTCCATCTACCCGAGGCCTCGGGGTGGCTCTAAGCTGTCCCCACGGCAGTCACAGGGGCGGCTGAAACCAATGAAAACCCAGTTTACAGCCTGGGCCCCCACTGCACTGGCCAGACGTCAGGGCGCAGGGGCCACCCGGGGCCGGGCCGAGTCTGGTCGAGGGGTTCTGGCCACCCCAGGGCGCTGCAGCTCAGCACGGTCCAGGCCCCCTGCCTTGTTCTCTGTGGGGACAGCACGGACATGGGGCGGTGTCCCCGTGTCCCGGCGAGTGAGGTCTCTGTGGTGTCCTGTCTGGGGTTTCTGGGCCCAGGGACGCTTCCCGCCTCAGTAGCTGTGGCCACGTGACACTGGAGGTCTGCAAGCTGTGACGAGGGTCTGAGAGCCGCCGCCCACTCCTCATCAGCGCTCAGGGTCACTCATCAGCTGTAGCTGGTGACAAGGCTTTTGAACCAACACCATCTCCCGGGACCCTCCTCTGCAGTGTCCCCTGCCGCGTCCCACGGAGGGAGGCCTCCGGGTCCCACGTGATGCTCCATCCTGACCTTCACTCAAAACATAAAATTCACCATCTGAACCGCTCAAGCAGGAAGCCAGCGGCACTCGGTACCTGCACACGAGTACTGGCTCCCGCCTCTCCCACGCCCCCGGAGACTGCCCTCCTGCTTCCCTCTGAGTGGATTGGACGACCCTTAGTACCTCCCACAAGCCAGCCAGAGTCTTTGTCTTTTTTTGATATTATAATTATTATTTTTGCAGTGCCAGGGCCTCACTCATGCTAAGCAAGCACTCTGCTCCCGAGCCCACCCCCAGCCCACCTGTGTCCTTTTGTCTCTGGCTTATTTCATTAGCATAATAGTTCAAGACTCATCCATGTAGCACATAACAGAATCTGCTTCTTTTTTAGGGCTGAATAGTATTCCACTGCCTGTGCGTACCACACTCTTCTTACCCATCCATCCGGGGGTGGGTTGGCTTCCACCTTTTGCCACTGTGAACGATGCTGCTGTGATCACATGTGCACATCTCCAAGGCCCTGCTTTCAATTCTTTTGGGCATGTGCCCAGAAATGGGAGCCGCTGGGCCACGCGGCAGCTCTGTTAATTCCCCCTGACAGAAGTGCGCCTCCTCACCCATGCTAGCGGTTCTGCTTTTGATGGTTCCATCCTAATGGGGGTGACGTGGGTCTTGATCTTGATCTCGGGGTCTTGGAGTGCGTCTTGGTGGCGGAGAGCACCTTCTCACGTGCTTACCTGCTGTCTGCATGTCTCTGGACAAATGTCTCCTCGAGTCTTTGCCCCATTTTTATTTTTTTTTACCTGTACATGGACACGATACCTTTATTCACTTATTTTATGTGGTGAGACTTGAACCCAGCACCTCAAACATGCTAGGCAGGCGCTCTGCCCCTGAGCCCCAGTGCCCTTTGCCCACTCTAATGGCGTTTTGTGGTCACTGTGAGTCGTCAGAGTCCCTGTCCACCCTGGATCTGCCAGATCTGATCAGACTCATGACTCGCACACACTCTCTCCCCTGGCTCCCTCTGCGTCCTCTGCCCGCATCCTGACGCACAGGCCTTAAACGCTGATGCGTCCAGGTCATCTCTTCACCTGTGCTGTGTGTCACATGCTTTGTCCTTTTCTTGTGGGGGAGGGGTACTGGGGACTGAACTCAGGGGCACTATCCCACTGAGCCCCATCCCCAGCCCTATTTTGTGTTTTATTTAGAGACAGGGTCTCCCTGAGTGGCTTAGAGCCTCGTTTTTGCTGAGGCTGGCTTTGAACTCACGATCCTCCTGCCTCAGCCTCCAAGCCGCTGGGATGACAGGTGTGCACCGTGGCACCTGGCCTGCTTTGTCCTTTTACGTGGCTGTGGCATAGTCCCATTGAGCGGCTGATCTAGAATCAGGTCCGTTAGCGGATCCTGAAGATCCTGCCTTCTGAGTCAGACCCCTCTCCCCGGGCCCCCGGCCAACACCCCGATGGGCTCCGTCTCTGGCCAGCTCAGCAGACGTCCTCCGCGTGGCCAGCTGCACCCTGGGAGCTGCATGCAGCAGAGGAGCCCGCTGGAGCCCGGTCAGCACTGCCCAGAGCTCTCTCTGGCTCCTGAGCACCCAGAGTCAAAGCCAGTGGGGCCCACAGAGCTGGGGCGGGGTGGTGCGGCCTCCACTGTTTCCTGACCCAGTTCCCTGCTGGTGTCCTCTACTCCACTCCGCTGTGCAGGGCTGGGGATGCCGCTACCGCCGGGCCTTGGCGCTGGCTGCCCCCTGCAAGGCCCAGTCCCTTTGTGCAAGTGTCACCTCCAGGAGCCCTCTCTGGACCACCTAAGGTCCCTTCCCCTGCAGTATTTTCTCATCACAGAACACGGTGAAGACCCACCCACTCACCTCATTCGCTGTGTGACTTTCCCCGAGAACAGGAATCGCTTCTGACTTGTTCAGGAACGTGTCTTGGGTCGGGACTCGGGGCAGAAGGCATTTGATGGATGGCTACACGAAGGCTGAGCCTCTCTTGTCTGTCTGTTGGGCATTCTGTTCCTGTTGGTGGCCTGTTCCCGTCGTGGGAGCACCTGTCACATTCGCCAGGCACCCGGTGGGTCTCCAAGCCAAGGATCCACCTCCATCGCTCCTGCAGTCCCAGAGCCCGCCACGTGGTGGCAGCAGACACCCAGGCTAGCTTCCCTGGGGCCCCTGGGCCGCTGGGGACTCCAAATCCAGGGTCTGAGGGTGCTGGCCTGGAGCCCCGGGATCTGACCTGCCCACCCCATGAGGCAGGTGGGGAAGCCGGCCTCCGAGAGGAGGCGGTGGGGACAACCTCGGACGCTGCGATCTGGAATGTGACTGCTGCTTCTGACCCTTGCCAGTTTCCTGGGATCTTGGGGGAGTCTTCCACCTCTGGGCCCCTTTGTCCCCATGGGGCCAGCCTAAGCTTCGGGGTTTAAAAGGAAGCTGGGAATCTGATTCAGACGTGAAGTCGCCTGATGGTTTTTATATAAGCAATAAATTCATTTCAGAAAAATCAACTCTAGCGGGGCACCACGGTGGCCATCCCAGCACACTTGGGAGGCTGAGGCAGGAGGATCAGAAATTCAAGGCCGGCCTCAGCAACTTAGTGAAAAGGCCCTCTCCCAAAATAAAAAATAAAAAGGGCTGGGGTGGGGCTCAGTGGCAGAGCTCCCTTGGGTTCAAGTCCAGTGCTGAAAACCAAACCGCACACCAGAGGACAAATGGAACACATCTGGGCTGGATTTGGCCACTGGCTGCCCTGGGTTTGGCCGCCTGGGGCCGCCCTGGACAGGACCCCAGGGGGGTTGTCGTCCCCAGAGATGAGGCAGTTCCTCCTGGAGGCCAGAGAGCAAGACTCCGGTGGGCCTGAGCTGGTCCTTGGGGACTGTCCCTTGCTCCACGGTGTGACCCTAGGCCACCCTTCTTTGGCCTCTGCTTTTCCGTCCAGGATGTGGGACTTCACTGTCAGACTCACAGAACTGACTCCAGACCCAGAGGGAAGGCCAGCCCGGAATGACCGCTTCTCATCCCTCCTCAAGGTGACCTTGAGCAGACACCTAGCTCTGCGGGGCCAGGCTCCCTCCTCTGTAAAGCGCAGGTAATAACAGGGCCCACCTCCTGCGGATTTCCAGGAGGATTAGGTGAGTTAACACACACAGAGGATTTAAAATATGGATCAGAGAAGGAAGAAGATCGCCTGAGGACACACAGCAGACCTCCCAACTGGCTTCAGATCCCCAGGACTTGCTGCGTCTTCCCCAGAACCCCGTCAGGCCAGAGTTGAGGGCTGAGGCTCACAGTGTTCACTGGATGGTTTGTGTGTGGTCACGCGGCCCAGCTGACAGGGGACCCCACCTTTGTCTCCGCCGCTTCCATTCATTCCCCGTTAGCTGAGCACCTTCTGTGTGCCACATGCCAGGCACCGAGGGAGCCGCAGTGAACAAGGGAAACCCGCATCCCTGTCCTGAGGGCTGGCGCTGGGCTGGGGCAGCAGGGACAGCAAGACAGGCAGGGGGACGTGTGGGGTCCTGAGAGTGGTGGAGGGAGGAGCAGGGTGTGAGGGGAACCAGGAGGGCTGGGGACAGCAGCCACCTGGGCAGAGCTGAGGGAGGGACTCCTCCTACTTAGGGCCAGCTCTCACGCAGTCTGGGGGAAACTGAGGCAGGCAGACCCCCTGGGTAGCTGAGACACAGCGGGCGGAAGAGCGAGGCCTCTTGGAGGCCGAGGCCCTCCTGCGAGGTCTGGAGTCTCCTCTTCTGCAGGAAGGCCGGCTGCGTGGCCCTGGGGAAGTTGCCACGCCTCTCTGAGCCTTGATCCCTCCCCAGCCCAGAGGCTGCTGGGAAGGACAGAAAGGCGGCAGGCAGGGCCCTTGTTTTATCCTGTCCCTCCCTGCCCCCCACCCCCAAGGGCGCACTGAGATGTCATTTCTCCAGCTCTTGGGGGCAGAGGTCACCCCAGCTCAGCAGATAACACCGAAGGTTGAGCAATGCCCGCCCGCCCGCTGGGGCCAGGGCTGGGGTCAGTGGGCCGGGGGTCAGCTCCAGGCAGGCTGTGAGCTCCTGCCTGGCGGCCTGGGCTGGGAGTGACAGAGGTGGGCCTAGGTGTGAGGCCTGGGGGTCACAGAGCCCTCTGAACCGGGTGGAGGAGGCAGGTGGTGGAGGCCCCAGGCTGTTCCCACCCCCACCCGTGACACTGGCAGCCCACAGCATCTTCCTGGCAGGGAACAGTAACCCTGGCCCAGGTCCACCCACAGGCAGAGTAGGGACTTGCTAAGAATGGGGGGAGTCCTTCTGTTTCCTGCACACCGCCCCCACCCAGGTGGGGCCTGGCTTGATTCCCTCCCCAGCGGCCTCAGGAACAGGCTTTGTGGCCTTTGTGGCCTCTGGGATTGGCAGGCAGGTCTTGGGGAGCCCTGCCTGCCAACTTCTCTTTGGGGACAAATGTGGGGACGGGAGGCCATGTAATCTGGGGTCTGCGGCGTCCCCCTCCATTGGTACCCTCTGTGGGGGTCAGTTTCTCTCTGACATCCCCCTGGCCCCAAGGGTCTTAAAAGTCCAGTGTCCTGTCTGGGAATCTGTGGTGGGGACAGCGCTGCTACCGACAGCAGCAACACCCTTCACTGAAGCTCAGAGACGTGGAGTGACTCACAGTGACACAGTGTGGCAGAGCTAAGTAGCCCCCACCCCTTCCACCCTCTGGAGGCCCAGGTGGGGTGGAGCGGGCAGGAGAAGAGCTGGGTGTGGTCTAAGCGACCGGCAGGTGCGGCGGGCGGGACTAGAGAGGGGCGCGGCTGAGCCGGACCAAAGCCCCCCGCGGGGCGCGCTCCTGGCCTCACCCCCATTCTCAGGGTCCCCATGTCCACGGTGGCTTCAGGGGAGTCTCCAAAGGTGTGGAATCCTCTCCTTCCACGAGCTGGGGATCGACTGGGGGGGCGCAGGGGCAGAGCGGCGGCTGAGGAATGGCCCTGGGGATGGGATGGTCCCTTCTCCAGGAGCCAGGGCTGGGGCCTGGGGTCTCCCAGGTCCCAGCGGGGTCAGGAGCGTCCTGCTGTAGGACCTCGGAGCTGGCCTAGGCGATACAGAAACCACTGCCTCCTCCAGTAGGGGGCGGGCCGCGGCCGTGTTTGGGTGGGGGAAGGCGACCAGGTCGCCCCCTCCCCGCTTCCCTCCCCTTCCAGGGCGGCCTCCAGCCCGGAGGGGGCGGTCCGGGGGCGGGGTCGCACCTCCCCCTCTCCTTCCCAATCCCCGGGCTGCCGGGCAGGGGTGGGCAGGGGGCGTGCGACCGCCCGCGGCCGCCGGGGGACCCCCCGGAGGGCGCGCTCCCAGCTCCTGCGGGGCCGCCGCGCCCAGCCGCCGCCCTCCTGGGGGTCTCGGGCGGTCGCGGCCGTCGCGTTCCGGCGGCAGCGGGAGGGGCCGGGGCGGCCTCCCAGTGACGCAGCCGGTTACCATGGTCCGCCTTATAAATAACCGGGCTCCCGAGAAACTTTAGCGAGTCAGAGCCGCGCACGGGACCGGGAAGGGGACCCATCCGAGGGTCCAGCGCCAGCCCCCGCACTAATAGCTGCCACCCCGGCAGCGGCGGCGGCAGTAGCAGCAGCAGAAGCAGCAGCAGCAGCAGCAGCAACAGCAGGGACACAGGCGACAGCCCAGAGCCGGGAGGCCGCGCCACCTGCGGGCCGGCCGGAGCGGGCTGCCCCAGGCCCCCTCCCCGGGCACCCGCGTTCATGCAACGCCTGGTGGCCTGGGACCCAGCATGTCTCCCCCTGCCGCCGCCGCCTGCCTTTAAATCCATGGAAGTGGCCAACTTCTACTACGAGGCGGACTGCTTGGCTGCTGCGTACGGCGGCAAGGCGGCCCCCGCGGCGCCCCCCGCGGCCAGACCCGGGCCGCGCCCCCCCGCCGGCGAGCTGGGCAGCATCGGCGACCACGAGCGCGCCATCGACTTCAGCCCGTACCTGGAGCCGCTGGGCGCGCCGCAGGCCCCGGCGCCGGCCACGGCCACGGACACCTTCGAGGCGGCTCCGCCCGCGCCCGCCCCCGCGCCCGCCTCCTCCGGGCAGCACCACGACTTCCTCTCCGACCTCTTCTCCGACGACTACGGGGGCAAGAACTGCAAGAAGGCGGCCGAGTACGGCTACGTGAGTCTGGGGCGCCTGGGGGCCGCCAAGGGCGCGCTGCACCCCGGCTGCTTCGCGCCCCTGCACCCGCCGCCGCCGCCGCCGCCCGCGGAGCTCAAGGCGGAGCCGGGCTTCGAGCCCGCGGACTGCAAGCGGAAGGAGGAGGCCGGGGCGCCGGGCGGCGGCGCAGGCATGGCGGCGGGCTTCCCGTACGCGCTGCGCGCCTACCTCGGCTACCAGGCGGTGCCGAGCGGCAGCAGCGGGAGCCTCTCCACGTCCTCGTCGTCCAGCCCTCCCGGCACGCCGAGCCCTGCCGACGCCAAGGCGCCCCCGGCCGCCTGCTACCCGGGGGCCGCGCCGGCGCCCGCGCAGGTCAAGAGCAAGGCCAAGAAGACGGTGGACAAGCACAGCGACGAGTACAAGATCCGGCGCGAGCGCAACAACATCGCCGTGCGCAAGAGCCGCGACAAGGCCAAGATGCGCAACCTGGAGACGCAGCACAAGGTCCTGGAGCTCACGGCCGAGAACGAGCGGCTCCAGAAGAAGGTGGAGCAGCTGTCGCGCGAGCTCAGCACCCTGCGGAACTTGTTCAAGCAGCTGCCCGAGCCCCTGCTCGCCTCCTCCGGCCACTGCTAGCGCGGCCCCCGCGCGCGTCCCCCTGCCGGCCGGCCCCCGCTCCCGCCGCCGCCCCGGTGGCGCCGGCAGAACTTTGGCACGGGGGCGCTCGGCAGCGCGGGGAGCCCGTCGGTAATTTTAATATTTTATTATATATATATATATCTATATTTTTGTCCAGACCAGCCGCACGTGCAGATGGGGCGCCCGCCCGTGGTGTTATTTAAAGAAGAAACGTCCCTGTGCACAGATGCGTTTGAACTCTGTCCCCCGCCCCTCTCGGGCGCCGGCGGGCGGGCGGGTTTCGGAGTTGATGCAATCGGCTCAAACATGGCAGGACGCGTGTGTACACGGGACTGACGCAACCCACGTGTAACTGTCAGCCGGGCCCTGAGTAATCGCTTAAAGATGTTCCTACGGGGTTGTTGCTGTTGCTGTTGTTTTTTTGTTTTTTTGTTTTTTTTGTTTTGGTCTTTTTTTTGTATTATAAAAAAAATCTATTTCTATGAGAAAAGAGGCGTATGTATATTTTGGGAATCTTTTCCGTTTCAAGCATTAAGTAAGAACACTTTTAATAAACTTTTTTTTGAGAATGGTTAAAAGCCTTTTGGGGGCACTAGTTGGCTTTTGATTTTTTCTGTTCGTGGATCTGCAGGCGCTTGTTTTTGCGTTTCTCGGGTGTGGGGGGGCTGTGAGGGGGCTGCTGTTATTTTTGGAGGTTTGAGAGCTGGGCTGGGGGTGTGCAGCTGGGTTTCCTCCTCCTCTGCTCCTCCCCCGGGGTCTGCTGGCAGATGGGGCGCCGTCCCCCGGGGAGAGAGTGCTGGGTCAGGTTTTCGGGGTGACTCAGCCCCCCTGGGTGCTGGGAGCGGGCTGGGAACCCTGCGGGGGGAGGGGGAGGCGGGCTTGGGGTCTCTGGCTGCCCTGAGTGTCATGCTTGGGTTTGGAGGGGCCAGGAGGCCTGAGACCCCTGGGCTGTGTTTTGGGGGCCAGACAGGCCTGTCACTCTGGGAGGAGGAGCTTGGTGCCTGGGCCCTGCCAGCCCGAGTCAGGGCAGATTCTTTTGGAAAGTGTAGCGAGGTGGGCTGTGCAGAAAAGACTTCTATGGTGTGTGAGTGTGTGTGTGTGTGTGTGTGTGTGTGCGCGCGTCTGTGTGCGTGCGTGCATTAAGAGGGAAGCCAGGGTGTGTGCGTGGGCGAGTTGTTTGTGTGTCTCTGGCTGGTTTGTGTGTCCCGTCCCGCTGGGGAGCCCTGGGCCAGGTGGAGGGTGGGGGCAGGTCCGACACCTACACTGCCTTCCCCGGGTGGGAGACTTGCCTTCTTGGTCCCAGGTGGCCACTGAGGCCGGCCTTCCCTGCGTGCTCAAGGTGGCTGTGTCTGGGTTTGAACCTGGGGCCCTTATCCCCGATCCCTGAGACAGCCCCCGCACCCCGCTCCCTTCCCGAGTGGAGGCTGCGGATGGAGGCTGGGAGAGGCGGCGGGCGGCCGTGTGGCGCGGGGTGTTATATAAGCCCCGCTCTTGTTGTTATTTTCTTGCCTGGAGGCTCCTGGCACGACCGGCTTTGGTGCGGCGGGAGCCCGCCAAGCTTTTGCTGGGCCTGTGTCGGCAAACCCTGCGGCCCCACGGCTCGGGCCCCATGGCTGCCTGGGGGGAGCTGGGTGCTGTTGGGCGCCTGCTTTAGAGCCCTGGGGGCTCAGAGCCGGTGGAGAAGGAGCTGGCTGGGGTCACCCTGCCCTGAGGAGTCCCAGCAGCTGCCAAGGGCCTGGGGCAGCCTGGGATCTTGGGAGCAGCTGCTGAGACGGCGGCTTCAGGAAGCGGGGAGCTCCCCTTCCCCTCCCCTCTGGGGCCTGGAGTGTGGGAGACAGATGGGGACCATCAACCCCCACCGCTCAGGGCCAGGGCTGAGCACCCGGCAGCCGCCACCTCCCTGGGCTGGCGCCTCCATTGTTGGCACCAGGGCCGTGCAGAGCACTGGGTGCGGGGGACTGCACTGTAGCCTGGGCCTTGGGGTGGCCCCGACAGGCTTGCTCCGGGCCCTGGGCACGTGGACAGCGTGCCAGGAGGGCGCCTGCAGCCCTGGTTGGTCCGGGCCTGGGCCGCAGTGGCCCGCATGGCCTTCCTTAGGACCAGTGACCACACATCGGCTCCTCTGCCTCCAGGATTTGTGTACCCAAGGGCCAAGCCTGGGGGATGGGGGGCAGGGGCATCTCCCCAGTCCCCACCGTCCTTTGTCACTGAGAGCGGGGCTGCTGCTCACCTGTTCTGCAGAGGACACACAGGTGAAGGGGGCAGCAGCGCCTCCCTCCCTCTTCCTCCCCCACCGTTCCCCTGTGAGTAGCCCGTGGACCCGGAATGAGGCCCGCGGTCCGGGTGGACGCCCCGTCTGAGTCCCGGGTCTCTGCGGAAGGTTCCGCTTTCCCAGAGGGTTCCAGCCCCAAGTTCAGGCACCCCAAGTCCCAGAGTGACGTGACTTCCACTCGGTGTCACAGTCTGGGAGCAGCAGAACCATCTGAAGCCCAGCCCCTGGTGACCCTGAGCGGGCGGGAAAGCCGCGCTGGGCTGCCGGCTTGGCCGGGGCGCTCTGTGGCCTGGTGTGGGAGCGCTGGGGACAGGGCTGTGCCAAAGGACCCAGGGGACGTCATGATGGGGTGACATCCACCCCATGGATCACGAGTCTGCGAGGACCGAGGGCTTGCAGGGCGGAGGGACCAGTCCTTTCAAAAGTTCAGAGACACAGGGAGTGGGCAGGGAGAGGCGCGGAGCAGGGCCCAGGATGCGCCCAGCTGGAGAGCAGCAGGGTGAGTGGGGACTGGGCAGGCCACCGGGGGTGAGGTCACCCGCTGCGGGGAGCCTGGAACCCCAGCCCACACCGCTCGGGTCAGGGGCAGAACACGTTCCTCCTCCTCATCCCACACGCTCGTCCCGTGGCCTGGTGACCGGGCCGACTGAAGAGGGCCACAGAGCCCAGACTCCTGTGAGGGGCTCTCTCCAGTCTCCTCCGCTCCTCCGCCTCTTGGAGGCTGCAGGTTCTGCCACCAGCATTTTCCTGCCAAGCGAACGGCTCAGAGAGGGGAAGTGACATGTCTAAGTTGCACAGCTCGTGGCAGAAGTCGGCCGGGCATGGGGAGAGCAGCCACTCCCTCTCAACACTGCACAGTGGCCCTCGCCCCCACGGGCCCGCTCAGACTTATCGGCATTGTTTTGTCCTCATCTCTTATTGCCCGGTTATTTTTCAATAGTTAGACGAGCATTTATTGAGCACCTGCTGTGTGCCAGCCCCGTGACAAGGTGAGGGGCCTGGCGGTGACCCACATGAAGGAGAGACAGGCACTAAGCATTCCGTACCTGGAAGGAGACCATGGCAGGTGGGGACAGGGACTCCCAGGGGAGAGAAGTGGGGCGGGTGACGGGCCCCGAGGTGTCTCCTAGAGGGCATCTGTGCCCGAGCGGGGGCTGGGGACAGGGTGGGCCGGGGAGGCCTGGGCTCTCTCTGGGGGGTGCTGAGGGCTGAGCAGCAGCATCGGGAGCGTCTCTTGCTCAGAGATCTTCCAAGCTGGGATTCGAGTCTAGGGCCCTCTGTGTCCCCAGCTCAGCCACCTCCCTGCTGGCCTGGTCACACTGAGGGACAGACGGGCCCTGACCACTCTACACCCTACGAGAGGCGAGAGGCCGGGGCACACACACACACGCGCCACATGGACGCTCTGAACTTCGTCCCCTGTCCTCCGGAGACCTTGGGCCAGGCGCTCGGCCCGACTGGGCCTGGGCTTCCTCCCGGTATCAGGGCCGTGGGCCCAGGACGGCCCCTGCCCCGGTGGCAGGCGCATTCTGATTATGACAAAGGCCTCAGAGAAGACCGAGTGGGGGCAGTGGCAGAGAGCACCTGGGCGGGGTACTGGGGGCATCTGGACAGAGGGGTCAGCAGGTGCCCAGGCCCTGGGACAGGCTGAGCCCGAGTGAGGGCGAAGCCAGCAGCGCTGTGGGGCAGGAGGACTGCGAGGCGGGCCTCACGCTGGGCCTCGGGGGCCAGGCCAGGCTGAGAGGTTCAGAGGAGGAGCGGGTGCCCTGCCAGGGCCTGGCACCAGAGAGTCCTTGGTGAGTCTCCTGACGGGATGACACGGCCCTCGGCCTCGGGAAGGGCGCAGTGCAGTGGGTGAAGGGTGCTGCGCGGCTGCCCGGCCCAGGAGAGCCGGGTGACAGCCTGTGACCCAGGGCCCGGAGCCACGGGGAGCTGGTGGCCAGGCAGGAAGAGGGGCAGGGCTGGCCAGGAGGGGCCTGCAGGAGGCTGGCGGCCAAGAGAGGGAGAGTGCTCTGGAGGCCCGACTGCAGGGGAGAGGCCACGGCCCGGGCAGGAGGCCGTGAGGGCCAGGGCGCTGAGGGCTGGGGACGTGCCGTCTGGATTTAGGTTCCGAGGAGCAGGCTGTGGTGGGGGTCAGAGAGAGTGGAGGGTCACCAGGAGGTCACCAGGAGATCAAGAGCCCACGGATGGGACCCGGGACGGAACCTGGCGGCTCTGCTGCGGGGCCCTGGGTGGTTCCTCCGCCTCTCAGTGCCTCTGTCTCCTGGCCGCGGTGAGGACTGAGTCCACCCCCACCGTGTGCCTAGAGCCGTGCCGGCACAGGGTGCGTGGCAGCCGTCATCGTCATGGCCACCGTCACCACTTGGTGGGTGAAGACTCACGTGCTGGAAGTGGCCACCTGGGTTCCAGCTGCAAACCCACCCCCTCCTGGCTGTGTGGCCTGGGCAAGTGAACGTGTCTTGCTGGGCCGGCTTTTCCCTGTCTGTCACCAGGGATGGTGGCATTTCTCAGAAGGTTTTGTAAAGGGGATCGTGCAGAGGACTGCCCAGAGGGCCCTGTGTGGTGGCCCACAGCCCTCGGGGTCTTCATTCTCCCTTCACGGTCGGTTCGCAGTCACCCCTTCCTCCTCTCTCCTTTAGAATGGGACTTGTCTGTCTTCGGGGACAAGAACCCTATGAAGAGACTGCGTTTCCCAGATAGAAATGGAAGCTGTAGGTGGGGCTTCCAGGGAAGGGCCTTCCAGGGGGCTGACTCAGCTGTGCTTTCTTTCTTTACTGTCCCCATCTTACTTCTTCCTACTTCCTACCTGGAACTTAGACGTGATGGCCAGAGCTGCAGGAGCCATCTTGAACCATGAGACAAATATGGAAGCACAGAAGCCACGTGCTTCATGTGTGGTGATGAAACCCCAAGACCAGAGGCCCTGGAGTTCTCTGTGGCAGGGACACAGCCACCCCAGCCCTTTCCTGCCAGGCTCTGGGCTTGTTTACATGGAGAAAAAGAAATCTCTGCGACGGAGGCCCTGTCATTTGGCTTCCTGTTACTGGCAGCTGAATCTATTTCTAACTGATACATTCGCCAAAATGGAATGGAGCCGCGTGAGCTGCTCCGTGACCTGCATTTCTCCCGGGTGGCCCAGAGCTGCCTCGTCTGGGGATGTTTCAGGGCTCCGTTGCCCCTGAGTGCAGCCATGAGCTGTCGGCTCAGGAGAAAGAATCCCTTTGATTCCTTTTAATCATAGAAGACGTCCCGCCGCGAGAAGGCCCTGCCTGTCTTCAGACGTCCTCCCGGGAGCGCGAGTCTCCGTGAGCATCAGGTCCGGCTTGAGCCAGGGCCTGGAATCCACAGGAACTTCTCTGCTGACCGAGTCCTGGTCAAAGCCACCCAGGGCCCGAGTTTGGGACCAGGAGGGCCAAGGTCGGCTGCAGCTTGGAGCGTGTGGGCAGCGGTGAGGGCCAGATGCCCCGCGCCACCCTGAATGACCCCTGGGCCCACACCGCTGCCCGGCCACCTGCTCCCAGAGGCCCAGGCTGGCAGGTCTGTAGGCGGCCTTGCCAGCTGCCCGGGGCCTGCCCCGCTGAGACCTCTGAGGTGCGTCTGGAGCGGGGAGCTGGGCCCGGGAGCTTTTATTTTTATAGCTGACTTGTCACCAGATCCCTGTCCCAGCCCTGGAGCCCTGGCAGGGACAGAGGTGGCAGAGAGGAGGAAGGCTCCGGGGAACTGGTGGCAGGGTCACGGGCTGTGGAGAGAGATCTGGGGCGGGGGTCAGGGGCCTGGGCTGCCGGTCACCCGCCTCCGTCCTCTGGAGCAGGTGGGGCCACTCACAGCTGGCCGGCTGACCCTTGGGGTGTCCAGGGACAGAGGGGCCTTTCCTGCGTCTGTCCCTGGAGCCCAGGTGCAGAGCTGGCCATGCTCCCCCCAAGGCCTCAGCCCGCGGCCCACCGCCCCACCCTGCCCCCACTCCAGCCTCCACGCCCGGCCTCCTGAGGGTCCCCGTCTGCCTGTCCCTGGTGGCGAGGGGCACACGGGGCGTGCACGCCACACGGGTGTCGGCTCCTGGATTTGGCTGGCACAGACCCACCAGGTCCAGGTCAAGGGTCGCCAGCACCCGGGGCCGGGACCTGTGCCCCACCCCCACGCCCAGGGCCACCATCGTCCCCATTCCCACAGCGGTCAGAGCCCCCCGTGTGTGCTTCACGGAGTGGACGGCGTGGCCTCAGCTCTGCCTTCTGACCTGGCAACGTCACTGTCACAGGGCCCAGGTCCTGCCCCCTGCGGCCCACGGCGCGGCTGTCCGTCCACTTGCTTGTCATGTTGCTGCCCACAGGGGACAGACAGACCTGGGTGGACTCAGTTGGGGGGACGCGGGGCGCTTTGCCCAGCCGTGGGGAGTGGGGGAGGGTCTGTTCTAATTCTCTCTCTCTCTCTCTCTCTCTCTCTCTCTCTCTCAAATCATCATTTTGAAAAACATCTCAAACTGACGGACAGACTGCCGTACCCCACGGAGAACCTTCTTCTCAGTTGTTTGTGAATAAATTGCCGATCCGTCTGTTGTCCCCGCGTCCATGATGTTTTGAAATGTGGTTCCGTGGCAGGGGACGTCTGTCCCTGTCACTACAGCCCAGCATCGAAGCCGGACACAGGCTCGCGGCCGGCCGGCGCGGCCCGAGGGTCCGGCTGGACTCCCAGGGTGCCCAGTGCCAGGCCTCCCCGGCCTCCAGGAGTGAGGCCAGCGCCTTGGGCTTCCCTCGGCGTTGGTGACCTTGGTGCCTTGGAGGACACAGGCCAGCTGCTCTGCGGCCCGTCCCTCGCTGGCCGTATCGCGGGGTTGGACTCAGGTCCTGCGTCGCTGCAGGAAGCAGAAGGGGCCCCGTTCCTGTGTCCTCTGCTGGCCGGGCAGGGCGGGGTGGGGACCATGCACACAGCAGGCGCCTGTCCACCTCCCCCGGTGGTGACTCGGGGCACCTGGCTCCCGGGAGTCCTGGCCTGCTTAAAGGACAGGGCTCCTGGCCCACCCACGTCCCAAAGCCTCTCCTCGCCCGCATCAAACCGTCGTGAATTCAGGGGAAAGAATTCAGAGCCGCGACAGACGGACACGGGCCACGGAGCCCTTCCTCTGTAGCCAGGGCCTGGCGGGAAGCCAGTGGCTGAAGACGGTCAGGGCCTCGGGCCCCCCTCGCCGGGGGCCGTCGGCGGACGGGGCTGGGAAGTCTTGGCATCTGGGGTAGGATCGCCCTGGGACCGAGCTGTGCGCCACAGGGGGGTTGAGCAGCGTCTCTGGTCTCCGCCCCTAGATGCCAGGAGCAGCTTCCCTGGCAGCGATGACCCAGAATGTCATCCCAATGGCTAAGTGTCCCCTGGGGGCAAGTCCCTCTTGGTTGGAAATGGCTGGTGTGGAGGGTGCAGGGGGCTGAGCCCCGAGGGCAGGGCCGGTGGCTCCCTGTGTGGCCTCCCTTCCCCATTAGAGGGGACCAGGCAGGGCCCAGCACCACAGGCCTGCTGCCCGGTCGGACCAGAATTCCGGCTCCTCCGTCTGGGGTAGGTTCTGGGACACAGGGCGAGGACCGGGCCAGGAGACAGGCCTGGGCCTTGGCAGCCTGCGCAGCCGCTCCCCGGGCCCGGCCCTCCCTGCAGGTGCCGGGAGGTGACAGTCCCCAAGCCGGCTCCTCTCCTCCTGTCCCGGCTCCGTGGGGCGGCGTCCCTCACTGTCCCCGATTTCCAGCAGTGAGAAGTCACAGCTGTGCGTCACCTGATGGGATCCCTGCAAAGATGCACAACCTGAGTCCCATCAGGACGCGTCACCAACCGGGGTAGGGGACATGCCCCAGGAGGGCTGGCCGGGCACCAAGGCCGAGGGCACCCAGGGCTCAGAGGAAGGAGGCGTCTCTAGCTGACGGGAGCGGGCGTGATCGGGGACCAGGCAGGCCACACGGCCGTGCGGAACGTCACCGGGGCCTGTGGGTTTGATGACAGGACTGTCAAAGCTAAAGCGTCCCCACTGCCGTCCCCACCAGGCCGCGTCGGAGGTCAGGAGGTGGTGCCGCAGGGTGCGGGGAAAGGTGACCCCGCGTCCACACTGACTCCAGATCATGACTAGAGGGCAGGTGGCCACGTGGGGGCCGGAGGAGGCCCCGGGACACACGGTCATTTTTCTGCAAGTTCAAAATCATGTCAAAGTCAACCCCGGCCTTCAGTGTGCCCCGGGAACAGACCCCGCAGAGGGGGACCCGCAGGCCACTCTCCACGGTTTATTTACAGTCGCCACGGGGGGGGGGGCAGCCCCGGGCCTAGGGCCAGGAGGTGGCTGGCTCCGGAGTGAGGCCCAGGAGCCGGCAGCAGGTCTGGGAGCCACGGGGGTCCCCTCCGTGGCCAGGGGGTCATGGCCCGGAAAGGGCAGGGCAGCTGTCTGGGTGGCTGAGAGGTTTCTGTCCTGACCTGAACTGGCCCTGAGATGGGGCGAAGTTCACGTGTGAGAGACAGCCACCACCCCGGCCACGTGCGGGAGGGACGTCACCGCTCGGACGCTGAACCTCCATGTCACCATCTAAACGAAGACCCCCAAGAGGCCCAGCAAACAGGGGGAGGAGGTGGGCAGGAGCCTCGTGTGGGCAACTGTGACGGCACTGGGAGTTGAGAACCCCGAGGTTCCAAAGCTCAGAGAGGGGGTGTGGATTACCCGAGGTTGCACAGCGGGAAGGCGTGCAGAGCCCACAGCGAGGTCCTCTCCAGTGCTCCTCCGCCTGGCCTCTCCCGCCTGACTGCCCCGCTGGGCTCTGGAGGCCCTCCAGGGCCGGGGATGGCGTAACCAGCGCTTGGCAAAGACGGCGCAGCCCGGAGCCGACGGCTCCCAGTGGGGAGGGGAGTCAGTGGGGCAGAGGGCAGCTCCATCCTGCGCCCCCTCCCTGGCCGGCTGGCTGCCAACCCCTGCCCGCCGGCCTTTGCCTTTCTTCCTGGGCCAGTGGTGAGCTCGGGGCCCTGCAGGCTTGGGTGCAGTCTACGCCCTGGTCTACCTGGCCGTGCGGGCTGGGCGCTGCCCCTCTGTGTCCGGCCCCCGAGGGTCAGGAGGCCTCAGTCCTCGGTGCTGGCCATGGCCCTTCTGTGGCCGGGAGCCCGGGCCTGCGGCCTCCCAGCGCCTACCTGTCACCATGGCTGCCGCAGGGAGGGAAGTGGGGGACGGGGCTCTGGCTGGGGAGGTAACCGGGGGGCCCCAGCTGGCCACCGTGATGGTGGGGTTCTCGGTGCCCAGGGAGGGGCCAGGAGGGGCCAGGGAGGGCTTCGAGGTGGTGGCTGCCACCTTGCAGTTCTTAGTGCTCCCGGGAGAGGTCCTGGTCCGGCCTGGCAGGACGGTGGCCCTGGGAGCTGGTGGCCCAGCTCGTCTGCGTCCACCCCTGGAAGTGGGGAGGAGGGGACAGCAGGGCCCGGGGGCCATGAACCCGGGTGGACTTCTGCTCTGAACAGAGGACCATGGACGGGCACCGGGCGCCGGGGACCCGGGAGCTGAGGGATTCCCGCTTGGCCCGGGTTCCCCATGACGGTCCCTGAGGCAGCCACTCTCCGCCCCCGAGACGTCCCCACGAGCTGTGGTCAGCTGTGGCCCGCCCCGCCGCCCCCGCCCCGTCCAGCGCCCTGTGGGGTCAGGACTCTGAGCTCCAGGCCTTTCTAGGGTTTCTTCCTTCTTTGCAAATGTGTCTCCTTCTTCTTTTCTCTGAAAAAGACTCTTCTTTGGCCTCTGGACTCCCTGGGGCGGGCAGAGAGTGGGCGCAGAGCAGCTGGCCCCTCTGCAGCCACGGGAGGCTGTCGGCACCGGGAACCAGGGCTGGGCGTCCTGGGGGGACGCTGCTGTCCCGAGGGCTCTGATCCCTTCAGCCCGTCGTGACATCTGCCTAAAATCTGAGGTGTCCGGGGACGCGCCTCCCTCCTCTGGGTCTCCCTGCGACGCTGGAGGGAGCAGCCGGGCATTCAGCCACCCACCTGCCACCCCGGGAATTTTATTTTTCATGTTTAGAGACAAGATCTCCCTGAGTCGCCGAGGGCCTCCTAAGTTGCTGAGGCTGGCCTTGAACTTGGGATCCTCCTGCCTCAGCCTCCTGAGTCGGGGAATCGAAGGCTGGGCACGTGGTGTGGGCTTTTTAAACCACCTCCGTCAGCCTTCCTGCGAGAACACGCCTCGGCCATCTGCTGTTGGGGACATTTCGTCGACCCCGGGCTTTGGTCCTGGGGACAAGGCAGGGGACCAGGCGAGGGACCAGGCAGGGGACCAGGTGGCCCTGCAGTGGGGAAGGATGACGTGCAGAATGACGGAGCTGCCGAGGACCTGGTCGGGTGCCGCTCTCCTCCCTGCTGGCTCTGACCCTGGGCTGCAGTGTCCGGCACGGCCCTGGCAGCCACGTCTGAGGGACTTGTGCTGTCCCCTGCGAAGCCCT
This sequence comes from Ictidomys tridecemlineatus, assembly GCF_052094955.1. Classification (NCBI taxonomy): domain Eukaryota; kingdom Metazoa; phylum Chordata; class Mammalia; order Rodentia; family Sciuridae; genus Ictidomys; species Ictidomys tridecemlineatus. The sequence goes on along the minus strand of NC_135481.1, from coordinate 193,639,588 downwards.
CTGGTCTGTGGGTGGGGACGCCACATGCCCAGTGCCCAGCAAAACAGATGTTGGGCCTGGAAGCAGCGGGGTCAGCGCCCCAGACCGACTCACCCCTTCCCAGAGCCCAGTGGCCCCGGGTCAGCAGAGGCCGTTCTCAGCGGCCACGGGCCTGGCACTTCCTGAAGAAGAAAAGTAACTGCGGAGGTCGCAGAGCCCTTGAGAGGAGCCAGGAGGCCGGGACAGTGCTGGCCTGCGGGACAGCTCCCCCCAGGCCTCCCACCAAGTCCTGCCCTGGGGCAGGGGTCCAGGGAGGCAGGCTGGGCTGGCCACAGAGGGTGGGAGGTGGAGCAGGTCCCCAGGGGCGTCCACCCCCGCCCTGTGCCCGCCCTGGCCCCCACCGGGCCTTCCTCTTGGCCTCTGTTGGGTTTCTGCTCCCTGGAGGCTGCGTTGGTCACCAGGCTCCGTCTCGTCCCGGCTCCCCGTAGCCTCAGAGGCCAAGGGCAAGGGGCCCAGCCCTGCCCCTGGGCTCCGGGAGTGGAGCAGGACACCCAGCTGGACCCTTGAGCCACTGGCCACGGCCGCTGCCCCAGGGAGTCCTCCCCCCTGCAGCTCCGTGCTCCTGGCTGCGGCCACCGAGAGGCTCCTTGGTCCCGCAGTGGCCACTGGGGGTGTGCGCCTGGGCATCCTGAAGGTGTGGGGCCAGGATCGCTGTGACACTGGGGAAGCAGACTGGGGACCACCGGGGTGGCCGTGAGCGAGGGGGCTGGGGCACGTGTGGAGGCAGGGGGACCAGGCGGGGGACCAGGCAGGGGACCAGGCAGGGGACCAGGCGGGGGACCAGGCAGGGGACCAGGCAGGGTTCAGGTGGGGGTCCAGGCAGGGGGGACAAGGTGGGGAGACAAGGCAGAGGACCAGGCAGGGGGACCAAGCAGGGGGACCAGGCGGGGGACCAGGTGGCCCTGCAGTGGGGAAGCATGTTCTGGCGGGACAGGAGCTCTGGGCCACCCAGGGGAAGGCGCAGAGGGCCGCCCCCTCAGTCCTGGGGTCAGAATGGAGACACCATTCACTGGAGCCCGAGGCGGGGCTGGACCCCTGGCCAGCGCTGGGTCAGCTGAGTGGTCCTGAGGGACGCAGCCTCACGCGGGCCCCTTTCCAGCAGCCCCCTGGGCCCAGGGTGTGGGGGGAGGGGAGGGGAGGGCCGTCCAGGGGGGGGCTGGGCTGGAAGAAGCGGCAGGTGGAGGGAGGCCCCCACCCCACGCCCCAGGGGAGGGCCCAGGAGGGCAGAGGGGCTGGGCCTGAGCCGGGGCCTGGGGCGGAGGACGGAGCCTGGGGGAGAGACAGGCCCTGGGGGGGGGAGCAGGAGGGCGGGCGGGGCCCGGTGCCCCCTGGGATGGGCGGCTGGGTGCAGGGGGCTGGGGGCATCCCAGCAGGACACTGCCCGGGTCCAGCTGGGCCAGGGCAGCCCCAGGAGCGGCTCCTCACTGCACTCCCTCCAGCCTCCCTGCGGAGGCCGGCTGGTGGCCTGCCCAGGTCCTCTTGGAGAAGAGCTGGGGATTCCTGAGGGGAAGCGGAGCTCCCTGGTTCTCGGCACTGAGATCACCGCAGTCTGGAATGTTCCCTTGGGTGGGGGGCGGGGCGGGCAGCCCTGAGGGCGGGAGGTCCTGGGTTTGTCCTGTCAGGCCTGCTGGCACCTGGAAGACAGGCCTGGCCCAGGTGACAGCTAGGGTCACCCAGGCCCAGGTCAGTGTGGGAGAAGCCCAAGGGGGCCCTGGACTCCACTCTGACCAGGTCCATCCCTCCCCCGGCCTTTGAAGCCCCCCACCCTGGCTTTAAGCTAAACTCCAGGCTCCTGGCCTCAGCCCGAGGGGCTGGGGACCTGCTCTGGCTCCTGCCTCTCAGCTGGCCCTCCCTGTCTCCACCCCGCTATCTGCATGGCAGGAACCCAGCAGGCTTGGCCACCTCAGGACCTTTGCATGTGCTGTGCCTCCCTGCTCTTCTCCCCATCCTCCCAGAACTCTGCCCTAGGCCTCGGCCTCCACTCCAGCCTGCCAGGCCTCCCTGCCCTTCTCCGTGAGTACCCTGTCCACTTCATGGTGTTCCACAGTGATACGGATGCTGGCCTTCTCATGGGGCTCCCCGAGGACAGACACCAGTCACTCGTCACTGCCGGGTCCCCAGGGATCTCTGCCAGCAAGCACCACGGAAGCAGCTCGAGACATCTGCAGCATGGGTTCCTCCTGGGAGGGACCACGGACCCGGTCCCCAGCCCGTCCCTCCCAGGGTGGCCCCACAGGCTCCTCTGTGTCCTCACCCCCACGGGGTGACCTGGCTGAGACGTGGTCATGAGTCACTGGCCGGAATCTGGTCACAATCACCTCTTGGCTGGCCGTGGCCACTGAATCCGGGAACCTAGGGGTCCAACAAGATAGTGCCCAGGACTGGGGAGGCCTGGTCCAGCCCAGGCACCTGTGCCAGGGACCTCCAGGTGGCACAGCCGGCCACCACAGGGGTGGAGGAGTGGTGGAGATGGGGTCTTCGGCTGGGATCCTCGGGGTGTGACTGATTCTCAAGGGGACGGCTGCGGGGGGACGTCCAGGGCGGCTGACCACCCCCGGCTGAAGGCCCAGGGCCAGGTCTTGGGGGCAGGCTGGGAGGCGGTGGGGGTGCCAGGTGGCACGGGGGGGCAGGCCTGGGGTCCCGAGGACTCCACCCAGAGGCCGGCCTGCAGAGGCCTGGGGCCCGAGGGCCTGAGGTTCCCGACTGTCCCCGGCTGGAGCTGCCTCCAGGGCACAGCCCACCAGGCCGGGCGCTCCCCGTGGGGAAGGGGCCACGGGCTCCCGGGTCGCGGGAACCTGGGTCGGGCGCTCTCAGCCGGGCAGCCATGTCACCCTCCGGCTCTCTCAGCCCCCACCCCTCGTGCTGTCCACCACGGTCAGCCTGGAGTGACGCCGCTGGACGGGCCGCGGCCTCCAGGTCCCAGCCTCCTCTCCACCAGCTGCCAGCTGACCTTGCGACACGCAGGCCGGATCGTGACCCTGCGCTGCCCTCTGACCTCCCTGACTCCCACCCCTTTGGAACAGACTGACCCCCTCGCGACCTGTAGGTCACCGTGTCCCCATCCCCCTCCTGCCTCCCTCCCCCACCCTCAACCTGCGGGACTTCCTGGGGTTCTTTCTGCATTTCCTGCTCCCGCCTGGTCCAGGCCTTTGCCTCTGCTGCCGCCTCTGCCAGGAAGCCCTCCTCCCTTTCACCCACCAGCGCCCAGGCTCAGACCAGGGACTGTCCCTCGTGGTGAGGGGACCCACCGGGCTGGCTGCTAGGGGCCCGCAGCGGGAGTCCCTCTGGGGCAACTGCCTCTGAGGACACCTGGGAGGTCCTCCCGCCCGCGGGCGGCAGCGGGACACAGCCCAGCACCGATGAGTCAGGGGCACGGGAGCACAGCCTCCCCGTCCCGCAGGCTCGGCCCTGGGCCGGCCGCACTCCAGATCCTCCACCGCGGGCTCCACGAGGCCGCGTCCAGCCCTGCCCTGCCCTGCCCCCTGCTCCCTCTCTCCCGGGCATGTCCTCCTGGATCACGCGCACCCCAGCCTCTGCTCTGGGACATCTGCTTCTGAGCAACCTGAGCCCAGACACGTCCCCAGAAGGTCCCTTCCCACCACTCCCCGCCCCTGGTCTGGTCCCGTCTGCGGGGATCTCTGGCAGCCCTCACGGTGTCTCTGCAGTGGCCAGATGAGTGCCGGGTTGGAGCCGGACCCCCACTCCAGAACGTCAGGCGGGATGGTGTTGACACGATCTGCTGTGTTCCCAGTGCACATCACGGGGCTTGGCACCCAGTGGGGGTTCAGTAAATATTTGTTGAATGAGTGAACAAACAGTGGGGTGAGTTGGAGACACTGCTGTTAGGGCTCCTGGTTCTACAATCTCCACTCAGGCTCCTCAGAGCTGCATGATGGCTGCCAAAGCACCTGCCATCTCGTCCTCACACTGCTGAAGCTAAGGCAGGAAAAGGCCCTCCAAAGGAGAAACCTGTTCCCAGGAGCCCCAGGGCAGCTTGTCCTCCACTGGCCACACCTACATTCCATGTCTAGCCTCAGCCAATCGCTGCAAGGGGAGGGAGAGGACCAGGTTTGACTTGGGCCAATCAGCCTTGGCCTCTGGGCTCAGTGGGCAGAGCCTACCCTGGCGGAGGAGGAGGACAGCTGGCTACAGCTGCAGGCCCCTGAACCCAGGCGCTTTGGGTGTCCCCGGGGCTTTGGGTCTCCGTCCCCCTGTCCTCCTGTCCCTCTGTCCTCCGTCTCTGGGGAGCCCGTGGGTGGCTGGTGTGAGGGGAGGGGGGCTGGGCAGGGGTCTAACAATTCAGGCGGCCAGACACCTTCACCCCAAAGGGGACGGGGGCCCAGGAGGGCTGCAGGAGGAGACAGCCCCGCCAGAGAGGCCCAGAGCCGGAGGACAGACGGGCTGGTGGGAGGCCCAGGAGAGAGGCCAGCGGGGTCTGTGGGCAGGGCCTCTCGCTGCAGGCGCCCCCTCAGGCGAGACCAGCAGCCCCACCTGGGCGTGTCCCTTCTCCAGCCTGGGCCATGGTGACCCCTCTGCCAAGTGGAGCCCCTCAGGGAGATCCCCTGGGCCTGGTGGCCTCCTGTGACCTGTGACAGCCCTGCACGGTGGGTGGGAGCTTGGGCCTCAGGGGACAGCAGGCACGTGCCCAGGTCACAGTGGTAGTGGCAGACTGTGTCCATGCGTGGCCCCAGGCCAGGAGGGGCTGGGAGGTGGGACGGGGACTCTGGGTGCCCAGGGCGGCCGTCCTGCTGGCAGCAATGGCCGCTGGGTCCCAGTGTTCCCGGGCATCGGCCGGGCGGGCGGCGGGCTGACTGTCGTCGGCTCTGGTCCTCACCTCACAGGGAGGACGCCTCAGAGACTGCCCAGCAGTGGGGTGCAGGGCCTCAGGGCCCACAGGCCCGACAGGCCAGCTGACCTGGACGCCTTCTGTCCCAGCCTCAGCTGAGCTGCTGACGTGTGGACAGTGAGGAGTGCACCGGGGACCTGCCCACGGGCCAGGCACACGCAGGTGCCCAGCAGGGTCGACCTTGGCCACATTATTAAAATCACTTTTAAAAGGTCTTTAATCGCACTTTTCTCTGGAGAAAAAGCTGAGGGCCAGAGAGGGCCACTTGCTCAAGGTCACCAGCCAGGGGGAGGCTGAGACTGGGCCACTGTGCGCTCTGAGGCCCTGCCACCTGCAGCGACCCGCTCCACACCCAGTCCTCTTGGGGACGACGTCCACGGCCCCGCCTGGCGTCCCTCTGGCCTGGTGCTGGCCACGGCTACCCACGGCGGCGTTGCAAAACCCTCCTCCCGGTGCCTGTTGATAAAGGGAGCCCGTTGCAAAACGCGGCGGAGAAGTCATTCAGTGTTGTGACATCCTGTGGCCAGGCCCCGTGCCCCTTCCTGCCAGGCCCGGGTGGGGCCAGCTTCTGGCTCTCCTTGCCTGACCCTGACGGTGGGATGCTGGGTCGGGGGCCACAGGGGACCCAGCCTGGTCCCGTCACCCTCTGCCAGACCTTGGGCTGCCCTTGCCGGTCTCTTGCCTCAAGTCCAGTGGCCGGGCAGGAAGTCCTGTGGGCGCTGCCCGTCCCAGCTCTGAGGCCGCAGGCCCCTCCAGCTCCACGTCTGGCGGAGCCCCCCGCTCCACCCTGCTCTGCCCAGGCAGCCCGAGGGGTGCTGGGGACCTGTCCCTCCTCTGTTTGGAGTCCTCCTGGCTCTGGTCTGGAGCAGGCCTGGCCCTGGCCCTTGGTCCCCACTGTGACCTCCTGGTGCGGGCCTGGTGCCGCTGCCCTGGACTCCACCCTCGCCCTCCGACATCAGGGCACGTGGAGCCGGGCCCTGGCCTGCTGTCCCCGCTGCCGGCTTGTGTCCCCAACGGTGGCTCTGTCCACCTCGCCTTGAGCCCCGTCTTTGGTCTTGTTTTCCGCCGACGCGGCCGGCCCTTCACCGCGTTTGTGTTGAACGCGGCTCTTGCCCCTGGGACGCGCCTTCCTGGGGGCGGGGACGCGGGCTCTTTTCTCCCTGGGCATCCAGCGGCTCTCGAGGTTGCCTGGGCCAGCAAGGGTGCGGCCCGTCGTGCGTGGCAGGCCCCTTTCTCTGCCTCGCGGTCCCTGTGGCCTGCACCTGCCTCTCCCTCTCCCCTGCGTCCCCAGTCCTGGTGTATTCTGTTTCCTGTTGGTCCCTCTGTCCCCCGGGGCTCTCGAGGACAGGGCTTGGTCTGCCCCCTTCACTGGGTCCCTCCGGTGCCCAGAGTCCCCATGAGGGGGCCTGACACCGGACCAGGGTTCACACTGACCCCCATGTCAGGGCCGGTCCTGGCCAGGAGGGAGCAGGCAGGAGCGGCCTGGACCCACTGGGCCTGAACCATGCCCCTTCTCCTAATGCCGCGTGCTGTAATGGGCACCAGGCGCTAATCTGGTGTTACATCTGGGCTTTGGACAACAGATACCATCAGCGGCCGCCGCTGGAACTCCTTCTCCACCTGTCCACTCCCACCTAGATGGGTATCAGCCTCCTGAGGGGGAGGGCCAGCTCGCAGCCCCGCCCGCCCGCAGCTGCCCGGGAGGAGGGTAATAGCTACTCCCACCTGGGGGAGGCTGGCCGCCGCTCCCTCCCAGCCTCGTCCCAGGCCGCGGCAGGACGGGCCTGCTCCACGGGCCAAAGCCACCACCAAGGGCCCAACCCGCGGCCCTGGGCTGCTGGCTGGGAACCCTGGTGTCCAGCCAACCCTGGAACCAGGCGCTCAGAGTGCGGCTTCTGAGAAGGGGGACGCAGAAGCCCCGGGCTCACGGTGCAGGGGCAGAGGGTGGCTGCCCCAGCAGGCAGGACGTGACTGTCACCTCCCAGTGTGAGGGGTGCTGCGTTCCCAGCCTGCTCTGGGGCTCAGGCCGCCACCTGAAGCAGGTCTTGGAGCACCTATAGCTGCCCGCTGGGGACAGTGACCACGCACACAGAGCCTCCTGCTCCTCGCCCCGTCACCCTTGTTGCGGGGTAACGGGATATGTTAGGGACAGGCCCTCACAGGTACCCCGGAGGTGGCCAGGGGCAGCATCCCACAGCTGCTCAGCTATGGCCAGGACGGAGGACGGTTCTGGAAGGTTCCAGGGCCTGGACGCAGCCATCTTGGAAGGAAGACAGTGTTCCCCACCACGGACGCCCCACCCTCAACCTGGCCCCGCAGCAGGAAGGGGGAGCAGGCAGGCTGGCGGGCTGAGGACCTTGGGGGACACAGGGGAGTCCAGAGGGCTCGGTGGCATCCCCCAGACACAGCGCGGGGCCTTTCCCATCCTGGATGAGCCAGAGGCGACTCACCAGGCTCTCCCACTTTCCCCTTCTGAACACACCCCGGGGAAGGGGCACGCAGCCCCTGGCCGGTGCAGGCGGGAGACCTTGCTCAGCGGCCTGGGAACCGGCTGGGCTGCGCGTCCCGCCTCCACAGTGCCGCCTCTGGCCTGGAGGAGGAACTGCAGCCGGCACCCCACCCCCACCCCGGTCCTCAGCAGGGGATCCACTTGGGTCACATTGACCCCAGCGGCCACTGCAGACTAGCTGGCTTCCCAGGAGCCACATCTGAGGCGCATCAAGCATCCTGCACGCTCGGGCGCCCGCTCCCCACTGACGCGGGGGGATGAATAACAGTCTGAGCTATCATGTGCGTCTGCTAAAAATAAACTTGACATACTTTCAGTTGGGAAACAATGTGGATTCCACACATTCTCCAAGGGCAGAGGGGGAAAGGAAGAATGGAAAGCAAGTTCTTGAGCTTAGCAATTAATTGGGGCCTGTAAACAAATGATTCACGCTCTGTCCTGGCTGTTTTTCTTTCCATTGTGCGTGGACTTTCGTAGGGTAAGGGAAGGAGGCCAAGGACAGAGGCCCAGAGTGTGGCAGAGCCCAGGGGACCGGGCTGAGCGGGCATCAGCCAGAGGGAGTGTGAGGGAGCCCTTCAGGTGGACGGGAGGCCCTGGGCGGCGGCTCTGAGAACCCAGAGGTCCGGCATGTCCAGGGACCAGGAGGCCGTGCGGCTGGGCCCGGGGGAAGGGGTTGAGGTCACGGGGTCCACAGGGCCCGGCACCCAGAGCTGAGAGTGGGAGCCAGGAGGGTCCTGGGGGAGCGGGTGACCCGTTCCAGGTGAGCTGTCTGCAGGTCTGTGTCTTGGACTTCCGGGCGATGTCCAGGGGCGATGGTCCAGGGGTCGCGCCTCTTAGAGGTGCACTTGCTCCACGCCCGTCTCCTCCCTAGAGAGCGGCAGCCTCCTCTTGGGGGCCCTTGTGGGCTCCCGTGTCACTCCTGTGTCCCCAGTGCCTGGGTCATGGCTAGGCACAGACAGGAGCTCGGCTCATGCTGCAAAGTGACCGAGTCCTCGCTGCAGAGTTGGTGGCTTTGTTCCGTTTCACAGGACAGGGCCCTGCATGGACGGAGCTCAGAAGAGGCAGGTTTTATGGGGGGCAGCCTTGGGCGGGAAGTCTGCTCTGCAGTGGGCTCAGGTCCCCACGCCTCCAGGGCCACCGTGCCTCCTCCCGCTTTGCAACGTGGCATGTGGGTCTGTGTTGTGCACAGAGGAACCGGGCCCAGGGAGCATGGCCGTGTTCAGGGTCACATGGGCACCAAGGGGCCTGTTCTAACCCGTCCAGCTTTATCCCGCGGAGCCCGTGGGACCCGGCCGAGTCGCTCTGCCCTTCTGAGCCTCTTACATGGACGCGGGACACCGTCTTGTGGGCTGCTGGGTGGAGGCGGGAGGTCCCCTCCCGGTGCTCCTGCTGCGGTCACTGTCCTGGCTGTGAGGCCGCCCAGGCCAGCAGCCCCTCGGAGTGTGCCAGGACTTCTCTGTCCCCGGTGTCCCCCCCACACACCACGGGGCCCGCCCTCTGCTGCCTCTTCCTCCTTTTCTTGGTAAAACCGCCTGCTGTCTCTGATGGCCAAAGGTCCTCCTGGGGAGCAGGGGACCTGTCACCCACAGAACCGCCTCCGCTGTGGGCTGAGGTCACCAGGCACGGGGCTGGCGCCGGGGACATGGTCATAGTTGGGGGTTGTCAGTCATCTTGAGGGGGGCAGGGCTCTGTCCAGGGTCCCCTGGGGGGCGCGGCTGGGGGGCAGATCTGTCACCTGCGCAGAGGGCAAGGGGGGCTCTGGGAGGCTGCCTGGAGGAGGTGGCCTGGAGCTGTCTGGGCCGCGGGCCGCTCACCTGGGCTTCAATCCTACTTCTGCCCCTTTCCCGCTGGGTGACGGGGTCAAATTCATGTCCCCCTCTGAGGTGACGCCGAGTGAGCTGGTGCAGATGAGGGTCCGGATCCGGGCCAGGCCCGGCCAGTGCTGGCCACGGGACAGCAGCACTCACCCTCCCTGCAGCCTGTGGAAAGTACTGGAAGGCCAGCTGTCCCGGCCGGCGCACGGCCCTCAGCCTCAGACCTCTCACCTGCGCAGGCTGTGACGGACTTTGAGAGGTCAGTGGTGAGGGGGAGGCCGGTGAAGCCACATCACGTGCCCAGCACCATGCTGGGCGCACAGTGGGCACTGGGTGAGTGGTGGCCAGCGTCCTCCGGCCTGTGGCTGTGGGAAGAGCAGGTTTGAGGTCAGGTCCACCTGGGCCGAGTCCTGGCTCTGCCCTGGGCTGCGGTGGGGCCAGCGGGGACCTGGAGCAGAAGGTCCAGCTTGGCACCGGACAGAGCAAGTACAGTCAGGGGCGGGCACCCAAGCCCGAAGCGAGGCCACCCAACGGCCCAGCTGGCCAGGTGACTTCCCCCAGGGTCCAGCTCAGCAGAGGCACAGGCCCGAGGCAGCCTGGGCACCGAGTCTCTCTGGAGGTGGGGTCTCAGGGCGCAGGCACTGGGTCTCGGGGTGCAGCACTGGTGTCTTGGGGCGCGGGCACTGGGTCTCGGGGTGCAGCACTGGTGTCTCGGGGCGCGGGCACGGGGGTCTCGGGGTGCAGACGCGTTGGGTGTCCCTTGGAGACTCAGGCCTGCAGCATGTGAAGGGACCTGGTCCAGCGATGCCTTTGGGTCCCCTACTCACTGGGGGCTGGGAGGGTCTTGGCCTCGTGAGGGCTGGTTGGGGTCTTCCAAGGCCCCCGCTGTGGCCTTGCTCCTGGGGAGCCCTTGGTGCATTCTCCCAGCTGTCCCGCCCCTGAACCTCCTGTGTGAAGGATTCTCTGCCTCCCACAAGGGAGGCCCTGTCCCGCCTGGGCTGCAGCTCCCCTGCCTCAGCGGGTCGGGTGCGCGGTTCTGGGTCTGCGGGGTCTGTCTACCTCCATCCAGAGGCCTCCACGTGCAGGTGGTGTCCCTCCGGGGCAGGACCCCCACGGCCCCCCATGGCCCGGGATGAAGCCCGACTCCTTCCCGCTCCCCAGGTTCCCGGCGATGGAGGCCTGCTGGCCTCTCCTCCTCAGTCCTCTAGCCACGGGCCTCCTGTGGCTGCACCGACTCATGGAGTGCACACCGCGAAGGGCAGGGAGCTGGCGGGCCCTTCTGCTGCCGTGTCCCTGTGTCCCAGGTGAGGGCACAGGGACAGGAAGGGGCTGACTGCAGGGTGGAGGCGGAATAGGAACTGAGGCGGGTCGGCCTGTGCCGCAGCCTGAGTGGCCACCTTCCTGCAGGAGTGACAAGTGGCTGCCCCTGGGGCGGGGGGCACCGCCTTCCCTGCCCGCTCAGCTGCCTTACTCCAGGGTGGGGGTGGGCATGGGGCATGTCCCCCAGGGTGGACGCCGACTCCTGTGGGTGAAGGGACCCAGGGAGGGGGCCTCGGCTTGTCGATTCCCTGCGCTGGGAAGTCAGCGCTCTGCTCTGTCACCTGAACTCACCGCCTGCCCCGCCCCCCACCCCGGGACGCGCTGCGTGGGCTCCCAGCGCCTCCCTTGACGGAGCCCACCCCCCTCGCCTCACCTGAGCTCGGCTCGCCTCAGTCAACCCCGTTCAATCCTCCCGCGTCACCTGGCGCGGGCCACCACCCAGCCCTGCCCACCCCCGGCCTGTCCCCTGGGGCTTGTGCCCCCCAACTCACCCCGCTCGCAGGCCGCCCCCCAGACGCCCTCCGGGCCCTGTGGGAGGATGCTCTCCCTCTGGCCCCAGAGCGCCCCTGGGATTCGGGGACCACAGGGCGCAGCCCTGGGAGCCCCAGATGATCCCGCCGGGAAGAGGGGGGATGGGGGAAGGGCCTCCGGACGACCAGGAGCAGCAGGTGCGAAGGGCTGGGGGCAGGGGGCAGAGAGCAGGGACGAGGACCGAGTTGGAGGAGGCCGGAGGACAGGCTCAGCCCCTGGTGAGGACTGAGCAGAGGAGAGAGGTGATTGGAGACACCCGTCTGGCCCTGGAGGGGAGCAGAGGGGCTGGGAGACGGGGCTCTTGGGTGGTGCCAGACCTGGGAGAGGCAGCCTGGGGGGCCGTGGGGCAGGCAGGGGGTGACTTAAAGAGGGACTTAGAACATCACTGGTGAGGCCCGTGGGAACTGGACTCTGAACCAGGCCTGATTTTCTCGCCCTCCATGGAGCAGCTGATTTAATCCTAACAACCTCATGATTTTAACTGATCCTGCCTCACAGATGAGGAAACTGGGGGCCAGAGAGGTTAAGACATTTGCCCAAGGCACACAGCAACAAAAGGCAGAGCTGGGCCTCAGGAGCAGCTGGGGTGCTCGCAGCGGCAGGTGTGTCTGTGCCCCTCCCCCAGAGGGGCCCGGGGGTCCTTCCCCGTGAGTGGGCCGGGATTGAGGTCGTCCTGGCAGAACCCGTCCTCACTGGAGAGGACACAGACCCACGGCCCCTGGCCTGGGCTGGACCTGGGCCTCGTGGAGGAGGGCCTCCTGGGAACAGGCTCACCCTCAGCCCCCCCCCCCACAGTCCTGCCTTTGTCCCCCTGGCTTCAGGCTCCCCTGCTGCTCTCCGTCCTGGAGGATGACCCAGGCTCCTTGCTGTATTCCAGAGGCCTCGCCTGACTTGCTCCCCACCCTGTCCCCACCCTCTCGCCTCCCACGACTTTCCTGCTCTCTGCTGCAGCTCCTCCAACATACCAGTCCCCATCCCAGGCCCTTTGCACGTGCCACTCCCTCTGCCTGGAATGCTCTTCCCATGGCAGCTCCCCCATCCTTCTCCTCTCAGTTCCTCTCTCCCCTCCCTTCTCCAGGTGGCCCTCCCTGAGCCCCTGGGCCCAAGTCCCCTGTTTTCCTCAGCATGTCATCTGCTGTTTCTGAATACTCACTGGCTGGATTTTTTCCTGGTAGTTTAGTGTCCACCCCGCCAGGGCGCTGTCTTCTTCCTGGCACACAGTAGGTGCTCAATAAGCACTTGTCGAATGACTGAGCAAAGGGGTGCTTGGGAATTGCTTAAGGATTTGGGAGCCCGGAGGAGGAGAAGGCAGGCTCCGGCCGGGGTCCCAGGCCTCCTGTCCGGGTCTCCCTGGCCTGAGGAGGCCCTGCCCAGCCAGAGGGCCGCGCGGAGGCAGCGGGCGGGCCGAGGCCTCCTCCCTCTCCGCTGTTTTCTTCCTCTGGTAATTATGGGCTCAGACACTTCTCCATGCTCCCAGAATAATAGCCGCCTGTTATCAGCGGCATCTCTGGGACCAGCTCACAAACAGTCATTAATCGCGTCTCACCGCCACCCTGCCCTCCTCCTGGTGGAAACTGAGGCTCAGAGAGGTGAGGCCACTTTCCCAGCAGCACACAGCCCACGTGGGAGGATGGGCGGTTTGCCTGGAACCCTCTGGGGTGGAACGGGGGTCCCTTCCCTGTCCCATGGGAGGGGAAGCCTCGGGCCTGCTGTGTCTGAGGGGCCCTGCCCCCCATTCAGGCCCCCAGTCCTCCTGGAAGCCCTGGGGGCCTCCCGAGGTGGCCTCTTAATCATTGCCGGTTAATTAAGGAGGCTCAACCCTCGCGGGCTCCTGCAGGCCTGCCCGGGAGAGGGCAGCGGGGCCAGGCTCTCCAGGAGGCCACGGCCCCCGGCTGGGCCGGGTCCCCTCCTGCCTCTGGGGCCCAGCAGAGACCCAGGGGTCCCTGGGAAGGGGGGCTGGGGCTGGGGCTGGGGCTGTCCCGGGCCTCCTCCCGCTCTGGGCGCTGTGTGGGCGGTGCTGGCCCAGCGAGGCCCGGCGGCGGCCAAGGCAGCGGAGGAGTCGAGACAGGTTCTGGGTGAGGTGGTTTCGTGGGCCGGGCAGAACGTGGCGCCGCGCCAGGGCCCGCTCCCTGGGGCCCTGAGGTGGGCGGGGGACCCCCACCCGCCCCGTGTCCGGCCCTGTGCCCCGTGGATGAGGTGGGAGCAGAGGAAGCGAGGGAGGGGACCGTGGGGTGACCGAGGGAGGGAGGGGACTGTGGGGTGATCGAGGGAGGCTCCCACCCCAGCCTCCACGCTTCCCAACACAGACCTGTGGGAACGGCCACCAGAGCAGCAGCTTCGGCCCTGGGGACCACTGAGCCACGCAGGACGCAGACCCGCCCATGCCCGGACCCGAGGACACAGAGGACCCCCGGGGCCTGCAGCCCGCACTTCAGGATGACCGTCGTGGCAGGGCGGCCCGCCTTGCTGTGTGACCTTGGGCAGGTGGCTTTCCTCCTCTGAGTTCCCACAGCTCTGACGGGGGCCTGGGGGTGGTGGACGGAGTGGTGGCTGGTGGCTCCCGCAGACCCCCGTCCCCTGTCCCTGTGAAGTGCCCCTGCTTAGGCGGAGACCAGCCCGGCTTTCTGCAGGTCCCATGAGGAAAGCATGCGGCCGTCCTGCTGGCCCTGGACTCGGCAGCAGGCACAGGAGGAATGTCCCAAGGCCAGGCTGCGGCCAGAACCCGGAGGCCCGGCTCAAGGACAGTCCTCTGTCCCCAGCCCCTGCTCCCGAGCCTGTGCCCACGTGTGCGCGTACTGCACACGCGGGGGTCCCACCCTCTCCGTGGCGAGCAGTTCTCCACCGACACGCTCACGGGGGTGACCGCCATCGCCACCAGGACCCAGAACATTCCCACCCAGAAGGTCCCTGGGTGGTCGTCCCCTCCCGGGCCCCGGCCCCCCAACACCCCCCCAGCCTTTTATTCTGAAAAACTTGAAACATTTTGAAAGTCCAAAGGCCATGTGCTGCGGTCACGTCCCTTCCCAGAGTGTCCCGTGTGGCGCTGCCCCACGTCCCCTTGCCCCACGCGCCCTCGCCCCACGTGCCCTCGCCCCACGCGCCCTCGCCCGCTCCCAGGCTGGTGCCGGTTGTGGGGATGCAGCGACACCCCTCCCCCGCCCCGCGGTGCGACCCTCCCCCACCCGGCGCCCTCCAAGGCCCCGCAGTCTTCTCGGCTTGTGTCCACTTCACTTTTATTTTAATCCACTTTTTCTGGTTCACGTCCAGCCAAGGGCCAGGCCTGTGGTGGGTGGCCAGCCTTTTCAGGGTCGTTTTTCTGGAATGTTCTCCCTGCATTTGCGTGACTACAGGGAGCGTTCTCCACGCCAACCCCAAGGTTCCCTGAACCAGGACCTGCTCGGGGTGCCCAGGGGGACCCGAGACCCGGGGGGGCTGCTGACTGGGACAGGGGGTGCCCAGGCTTCTTCCAGAGCATTGGGTAAAAAGGGGGGGGGGCGGAGGCCGGCCTCGCTGCCTCCACTTGCAGTCCTGAGGGAATTTCACAGGAGGCAGGCGAAGTCCCGCTCTGGCCCCTGGCTGTGAGGCCGGGGACCACACCTCTGGGCCTCAGTGTCCCCTTCTGTGAAGTGAGGACAGCGCGGGCTCCTCCAGCTCCTGAGGTGGGGGCCAGGGAGGGGCCGTGGAGCCCTGGATGGCCGTGACTTCAGTGGCCTCCTCTCCGGCCCTGGATGCCCGTGAACAAGACTGGGTCCCAGTTTGCTAAACTGGGTCAAGAATCAACACCAGCCGGGCACGGTGGCACCTGCCTGTGACCCCAGCAGCTGGGGAGGCTGAGGCAGGAGGATGGCGAGTTCAAAGCCAGCCTCAGCCAAAGTGAGGCCCTGAGCAGCTCAGTGAGACCCTGTCCCTAAATAAAATGCAAAACAGGGCTGGGGACGTGGCTCCGTGGTCCAGTGCCCCTGAGCTCCGTCCCTGGTACCCGACCCCCCAAAAGAACTGGCTACCAACGTTCCCCCGCGTCCATGGACACGCACTTGTCCATCACGGAAAAGCCCGACTCCCCCGACTCTGCGCCCCCACAGGCCCGAGCCCCAGGGGCCTGCGGGGCAGCGACCTCCCGGCTCCTGCCCACTGCTCCTGAGGCGGCTCGCTGGGGAGCTCCCTGCAAGGGCTCTGGGGACACTGGCCCCATTTTGACTCGTGGCAGGTGCCAGGAGACGTGCCCAGGTCTCAGCCGTCACTCCCTGACCCGGGGCCAGGCGACCTCGTGGCACCGGGTGACCTCCCCCCTGAGGGCCGTGGGTCCTCGTGGTGGAGACGGGCCATGATTCAACACTCAGTTCCCTCTCGATGGACGTTGAGGTGCTCTCTGGCTTTCGCCACCACAGATTGCAACAGAGAGCCTGCGCGGAAGTCTGCTGTCATCGCGGCTCATGGGGGACATTCCTAGAAGTGGACTCGATGGGTCAGAAGTCATGTGTCTCTGAACGTCGCCGGCCGCCTGTACTGGTCCCGTCCAGGGTTCCAGGGCGCCCCGTCCCCTGCAGCCCAGGGCGCCCGCAGTCCCATGCTGAGGTGGCTCTGCTGGCCTGTCCTATAAACAAGGCCACAATGCACATCTTTGTGCCACGTCTGAGTTACAGGGACGGCAGTGTGTGGGGAATTCCCGGACCAGCAGGAAGCAGTGACAAGGGACACCTGAGCTCAGGGCAGCGGCCCTGGCCCGTGGGCATGGAGGGCGGCCAGAGGGGCTGCGGCTGCTGGGCCCTCCTGGCCCCTGTGGCCACAGCCTCCCCCGCCCGGGCTGTCCCCACCTGGAGTCTGTGACTCGGGGCCTGGCCTTGGAACGAGTCCCCAGGAACATGGACGAGAGATTTGTCCACGGAGCGCAGAGCCCCGAAGCCCGAGGCCAGGCCCGGCCGGCGGCCTCCCTGGGGGTCAGGAGCGAGGGCCGCACACACGAAAGGCTGGGGACCGCCCCGCACCCAGTAGGCGCTACCTGAATACCTGACTGCCACGGAGATGCGTGTCGGGGGCGGGCTCCGGCTCTGCCCGTTCTCCGCTCTCCGCGTCCGCCTGTCCCGCGGCTCTTCCCAGCGTCTGTCCGTCTTGGTCGCTTTCCACTGTCTCGTGTCCCTCTCTGGCACTGTTTGTGTCCCCACAAGGACCCGGAGCGCCGTGAGCCTCTGTGAGCACCCAAGCACCTGGGAGGCCAGTGGTGACGTGAGGAAGACACCCAGGACGGGGCCCCGAGGGCCACCCCAGGCTCGTGTTCTCAGGGGACGGGGCCTGCAGTGTTGTCCCTGTAACCAGGGTGGCCTTGGACAGGGACAGCACGCGTGATTAGGAGCCAGGGCCCGGCCCTACGCGGTCACTGCCTACCTCCTCTGCCGGGGCCTTGAGGTGTGGCCCTGGTGGCACCGTCACAGGCTTGAGTCCTCCAGCCACGGACACAGGACAGAGTGCCTGCCTCGCGCGGGTGGCCGTGCGCGCGCTGGTACAGAAGGGCAGAGCACATTTGCTGAGTTCTGGGAATCGAGAGAACACGTTCTGTGCTCGGGGGACACCGAGTGGGGCTCCTTCACCTTGGGCTGGCGGTGGGGTCTGAGAGGGCTGCTCTGATTCCGCACAGAGACCAGAATGATGAGAAGGGCCTTCTGGGCAGGGGGAACAGCAGGTGCAAAGGCCCTGGGGCAGGAACATGGGCCAGCCATGACGGGAAGCTGTCCCAGGAGGTTAAAGGAAAAGACCCTGGGAGCGAGACAGTCTTTGCTGAGTGTCCCCAGCAGGTCATTTGCCCTCTCTGAGTCTGAGTTTCAAACCCCCTGTGTAAAATGGGAAGCTATGGACCCAGCCCCTCGGGAGGGGTGGGGCTTAAATCTACCAGAATTTCTCTGCTGAAGGGGCCCAGGGTCGGCTGGGCGGTGGGGGGATCTGTCATAAAGCGGTGGCCCAGCAGTGACCCTCTTTGTACTTGGGGTTTGGGGTGGCTTTGGGGTGATGATGGGGGCTGAACGTGGAGGCTGAGCCCGACCTCAGGAGCGCCTGCAGCGCTTGGCGAGGGCTGGGCCGGGAGCAGGTCGGCAGGAACCGGCGGCATTCCAGGTGGGAGTCGGGCGGGACGGGAACGCTCAAGGCGCGTAGGGAAGAGGGACCCGCCTGGCTGGTGGGGACAGGGAGGGACGAGGCCGGAAAGACGGGCTGAGGCCAGGGGAGGGCGGGCCTGGGGGGGGCAGCGGGAGCCTGGAGCTCTGGGGCGGAGAGGGAGAGGACTCAGACCCGCGAGGGACATCAGAACAGGCCACCTCGGCCAGGAGAGGGACGCGGGGCAGTGGCCCCTTCCCTGCCCAGCTGGGTCTCCGAGATGTCCAGCCTGGGCTGGCCGTGCGCCCCGTCCCCCTGGCGCTGCAGAAACACCAAGTGACTTTGGTGTCGGCGACTCAGCCGCCTCGCTCCTTCCCGTCTAAACCCTCTAGGTGGCCTGATGTCACCCACAGGTCAGGGTACAGAGCAGAGGCCCGCGGAGGCAGCTCCCCCCAGCTGTGCAGGGTCGGGGACTGAACCGCCGGCGTCCTCTGTGGCCACGCAGCCGCTTCTGGGTCGCTCCCCGCCTGCTGCCCCTGCCCTGGGGCGCGGCCCTGGTGTGTGTCCTGGGCCTCGTGGGGGACACGCGTGCTCCATGGCCGTCTCCTGAGGTGGCCGGGCCACATCTCTGCACTTCTGGACACACGCCCCAGGACCTGGGGTGGAGCCTGGCTTGGGTGGGGTCCTCAGGGTGACCTTGGGCTCTGCCTCTGTGACGGGCTTTCGTCCACTCTGGAGACGCCCCTGCGGGCAGCTGGGGCCCCTGCTCCTCCTCCGCTGGCCTCTGTGGCCACCACAGGCTGCGGGGCTCTCCCGAGCTCCTGAGTCCTCCTCTTGCGGTTCCGAGGGGGCGTCTTGGGAGGGGCCCGCAGGACTGAGGAGCGGAGGGGTCTGTCCACGTGTGACATGGGCACCAGGATGTGGCACCGAGGACGAGGGCCTCCTGGGCACCCGGCTGTGGGAGGGAGAAGGGAAACCAGACGGGGCCCCGGGGCACCTGTCCCCACTCCGGCTGAGTGACGTGGGCAGTGTGACTGCTATTCGGAGCCTCATCTGCAGCTTGGGGACATTTAACTTTCTGGCAAAGTGACTGAGGCTGGGGTCCCCAGAGGCCTCGTGCGCCTGGTCAGGCTCCTAGTCCACCTCTGGCCAGTGGCCTCAGACAAGTCACCTTGTGAGCCTCATCCCCTTGCTGCCGCCCAGTCAGAGCGGAGCTTCCGCCCGTCGAGTGCCCCTTCGGTGCCCACCCTCTGGGGCCACGTGCTGCTCCTCGGGGCTCTGGGCTCTGTCCCTCCCCCGAGGGTGGGTGGGGGAAGGGACAGTAGGGCTTTGCCCCCATCTTCACCTGTGGCCCCCCCAGAACAGATCCGGGTGCCCAGCGACCGCCGGAGTCCACCCACACAGGGCTGCCGCCCGGGCTGGGGGGAGCGGGGAGCCCGGTCGCTGGGTCTTCCGGAACGTGGCGTCGTGGCAGCGCCCACCACCAGGCGGTCCCTGCAGGGCACCAACCTGGCGGAGGGGAGGCCCTCCAGAGCCCGCCAGGTGGGGCCCTGTGAGGGGTGACGTTTTCCTAGCCATGTGGTGGCTGGCGCACTTTGTGGGGTCCTCCCGGAAACAGGGGCCTTTGGCTGAGCCCCTGAGGAGGAAAACAGAGGTTGGGGGCCGAGAAGACTCTGCTCCGCTCAGCCCGCGAGGACAAGTTTGGCCTGTGGGATGCCCGAGTCCCCTGCTTGGTGGGGACACTCAGGCCACACAGGAAGGAGCCTGGCATCCCAGGTCCCAGCCTGCCTCTGATACCCATGTGCTGTGTGGCCCGGGGCCACTGTGCGTGCTTCTCTGTGCGTGGCCTCCCCTGTGCTGGGAGCCTCAGGGAGGCCTTGCTCCCTCGCCTGCCTGCTCCTGCCCGGTTCCCGGCCCCCGGGGACCCCCTGGCCCGGCCCCCTGCCCTCGTGGAGGCTGGCCAGGGCTCGGGGCCAGGGCTGCGCACCTTGACAACCCGCCCACGCCGGGTACAAAGGCCCATTGTCTGGCCTCGTTGGCGGGACGCGGGCGGAGCTGCGCCTTTCACCCAACCCCTTGCGGTCGGTGGCGGGGACTGAGGAGCATTCACAGAGGCCCCGCCCCTCCGGGCACCCGGCCAGGCCACCTCCCGGGCAGGCATCCCGGCCAGGCGGCCGCTCCCCCCTGGCCGGGCCTCAGTTTCCCCGGCTGAGAGCGGAAGGCAGAGGACAGCGGAGGCCGGAGGGCGGGGACGGCTCCTGCCACCAGCCCCGGGTGGGGGCGCAGCCCACTGGCTCCAGGGGCGTCTGCTCAGCCCGGCCTCAGCCTCCCCCGTGGAAGGGGTCCGGAGTCCGCGACCCTCGGGGGACGTCTGCTCGTCACTCACTGGGAACGCGCCCCGGCGCCCGTGTGCGCAGGGCCACCTCGGGCCATCAGGGCCGTGAAGGGCTGAGCGAGAGGCTCCTGCTTCCCCACACACTGCAAGATGGGGACAGCGTGGGCCCCGCTCGGGCCCTTCTGAGCCCAGGGCCCATGGCAAGGCCCAGCCGCGCGCCCGCGGAGCCCGCCCTGACCGTGTGCCGGCCGCCCGTCCAGGCGCCGTGGCCAGCACCGGGGACACACTCATGGGCCCGACAGCGTCTGCCCTCGAGGAGCTGACCCGGCCGGGACCCAGACTCCGAGCCTGCGGATGGCGAGGAGGACCTTCCCCCGCCAGGGCCGGCCGCTGGGTCCCCCTGGACGTCTGCCTGGGAGAGCAGGGACACCTGGGCATCCCTGGGGGCATCCCTCGGGCTCTGGCGTTGGTGACCCTGCACCTGGCTGGGCGCCCACCACGAGAACACGGTGGCGGCTGCTGACCCATTCTGTTCATGGCCACTGCGGGTGGCTCTCCCAGGTGACCTCAGAGCACCCCGAGACCACCCCGCTAGGGACCAGGGCCCCCTGTGTAGATGGGGGTCAAGGCCCAAGCTCGCTGCCCACTCAGCTGGCCGAAGGCAGAGGCGGGACTTGCACCCGCTGCCTGGCTCCAGGGCCTCGGTCCCCTCCTCTCTGCCGGGGACAGTGAGAGGCTGGGAAAGGACGGTGTGCTGGTGGCCTGCCAGCTGCCACCTGGGTTGGCCCCTCTGCCTGGCCCTGAGGCACAGCCCTGTGCCCTGGTAAGCTGGCTGTGCCCCGGGCTGCACGGGGCCTGAGTCACGGCCGCGCACACCCCTCCCCGGCCGCCTCCTGCCCGGGCCCAGGGACAGGTGGGCCTCAGAGCAGGCCCCTGCCCACTCTCGGGCCAGCAGAGGGCTGTGCGTGGCCCTGGATGGACATGCCCTGTCCTCCCAGTGAGCCCGAGCCCCCCTCTGCGCCCCCTGGGAGGGGCCGGCTGTGGGGAGCACCCTGGGCAGGCCGCCTTTCCCCACGCTGGGTGCTCCTGTGACAGCGGGGCCTGGCGCAGCGGCAGGTGGCCTCAGGGTCCTCGGCCTGGCCCCGGGCCGTTCTGAAACCTCCTGTGAACAAGCTGCAAAAATCTGCAGGGAAAAGCGGGTCTGGGGTGGGACCTGCTGCCCGCCCTCCCCGGGGCCCTCTGTCCCCGAGGTCCCTTCCACACGGGAACAGCGGTGTCCCTCCTCCCTCCCCTTCAGTGGCGGCCAGTGTCCCCCACCTGCCTCTTTTTCCCTCTGCTCAGGCCAGTGCCCCAGAGCCGCCCACCCGCCTGGCCCGCCGCCTGGCCTTCGCGTCCACCCAGTCGGCGTGGACCCTCCAGACGGAGCTGGGCACCCGGGGTCGGGGGAAGCTACTTCAGTGTCCGTTTGCTGAGCACCTACTGTGTGCGGGCACCGTGCTGAGAGCTTTCCAGCCCCCCACTGGGTCCAGCCTCCCGCGCGTTCAGGCCGGGACCTTGGGGTCCAGACGGGTGCCGGGACCACACAGCTCAGGTGTTGGAGCCTGGACCCCAGACCCTGGGCCTCGTGCCACTCTGATACTCCACAGGACAGGAGGGACAGCTGGGAGGTCCTGCCCGCTAGACTTCACCCTTCGACCTCACTCAGCTGCCCCCGCCCAGAGGCCTCCAGCGGTGCCCCGTCTCCCTTCCAGAACCTTCCTGTGATGGTCCTCCACCCACGTCCTTTCTCTGGTCTCTCTGGGGTGCTGGGCAGCCCCAGGCCTTGCTGGGTCTGGCTGGGCACCTGGTGGCTGCAAGGCTCTCTCCCTTCTAGGAAGGGGACGCAGGTGGCATCATGGATCCCGGGACTTGGTGGGGACTGACACCCTGGCCCGCCTCGCCGGTGGGTTCTGAATGTGGCTGAGACCAGTTTTGGTCCCTTGAGGCCTTGAAGCCCTCTCTGGCTGGCCCTTTGTCCCGCCCTCTGGGTCCCTGGAGCAGCGTGTGGCAGACCCTGGCCTGCGAGGACTGTGCCCCTGCTGGGTCTGGGTGTGGGGCTCTCAAACCCGACCGACTCTTCAGTGTGCAGACGAGAAATGAGGTTCAGAGAGGTGAAGTGATTGTCCGAGGACACACAGCAAGTGAAGATTAGGGCCAGGACATGAACGCTGACCGCGATCTGACTCACCCCACCCACACTCCTGCCGCCACCCGAGGTTTTCCACCAGTGGCCCCTCTCCCTCGCTCCCCCTGGCCTTCAGGGGAGAGGCAGTGATCCCTTTGTCCAGGGGGTTTGGGACTTCAAGGGGGCCTGTAGGTGGCCCTGTCCTCCCCAGCGGCATCCAGACAGGCCACGGTCCCTGCTGCCTCCCCAGGGGACAGGGAATAATAGCTGGTTCAGATGTCGCTGCTGTGCCTGCGAGACTGGTCGAGCAGGTCGGGGAGGCGGAGAGGGACTCCCTGCCAGCAGCCGCCCCCCCCTAGGCCTGGGACGGTCTGCCGTGTCCGGGGTGTGGGGCCGGTGCCGATCCGGGACCCAGCCCAGGGGTGGGGGCAGCGTCCCGAGGCCTGCTGGGCGCACAGTGGCCCACCCTGGCCCCCCGCCTGCCGTCAGCCTGGGAGGACCCACCTGCCAGGTCAGGGTGGCCCCAGCACCCCTGGCCTTCAGGAAGGGCCTCCGCAGGGCCGGGGTCGCTGGCCCTGCTCTGACCTCGCTGACGGTGGGGACGCAGGCTGGGGGACAGGTCAGGACGTGACCCCGGGAGCTCCGAGGGTGGGTGGGCAGCTGCACTGTCCTCCAGGTTTCCTGCCTTGCTGGGCCCGGATGGTTCTAGAAAGGCCCTGCCCTCTCCCGGCCCCACATGGCCGCGGCCTGCCTCGGTGTCCTCGTCTGTAGGAAGGGGACCAGAGGCCGTCCCTCCAGGACAGAGGCCGTGGGGGAGGGGTGGGTGGGAAGCAGGGAGTTTGAGCTGCTGCCCCGCCTCCCTTCCAGAACCTTCCTGTGATGGTCCTCCACCAACGTCCTTTCTCGGGCCCACCCCCTTGCTGGGCTTTGGGGACTCTCCTGGCCACGTCTGCGAGGGACCAGTTTACACCCGACCAGGGACAGATCCTGGAAGGTGCAGTTTGGGGCAATGGAAAGTGGGGTCCCGGGAGCCTGAAGCACCTCTGGGCCTGGCGCTAACCGCCACTCATGGCCAAGGCCCCAAGACAGTGTGACGTGGGGACCGGCGGGTGTCCTCGCGGCCGGCCCCCACGGGCTGATAAGCCGCGGCCTGGAGGAGGCGGCGGCCCTAATTACAGCCTTGGTGGTGGTGGGCGGGAGTCAGGCGGTGGGGGTGACTCAGAGGACTGCTCCCCAGCGCGGGGGCGGGGGCTGCCCGTCCCTTGCCCGACTGGCCTGGGCCTCCCGGAGCATCACAGCCGGTGTCACCCGGGGCACTCGTCCCAGGCCTCTGTGCCACTCGACACCGGCGGGGCTTGGCAGTGCCGGGCCTGGGACTGGCCGGGTTTCCCTGTCTCGGTCCTGGGGTCCGCTTCTGGGGATCAGGACGCAGAGGCCCGCAGGGCGGGACCCAAGGCCTGACCCAGAGCCACCGACAGGGCCCTGGGCGCGACCCCTGGCCTTGGGCCGGGAACGGAAGATGGTGCAGCCACACCCCTCAGTGTGTGGGGACCCCAGAACCTGCCGGCGGGGTTCCCAGCCCGGGGTCCAGGTCTCAGGACAGCGGGGTCCGCGGGTCTGCGTCACGGGTCTGTCACAGTCGCTTCCAGAGACGTCACAGCTGCATGGAGCCAGGACTTTTGTTCTTTTAGAGAAAATCTCAGGGGCTGCACTTTTAGGGACAGGTGTCCTCGGTGCCTGCAGCTTGCTCCCGCGTGGCCAGGGCCCGCCAAGGTGCACCCGAGCGGGGTGCCCGGGGGCGTCCGCGGCTCTTCTGCTGCGGTTCCACGGGTGGGAAATTGAGGGAGTGAGATGTCGGAGAAGGGACCCGGGAGCGCAGCCACGTTCGCAGCCAGGCGCCTGGTGGCCTGTGACCTCGTGTCCTTCCAGGGCTCTGCCCGAGTCCTCTGGGCCCACTCACTGGTTTCACGCACCCGCCTGTGGGCTGGGGGGCATCGCCGGGGCCGTCCCTCGAGGTGGCGCTGTCCCTGCTCATTTTACAGAGGAGGACACTGAGGCCCAGGGACGGGGCAGCATGTGTGCCAGGCTCTGGGGTTGTCCCTGTCCTGGGGGAGCCGGGCAGGGGACAGGAGCAAACCAAGAGGCTGAGCCTGCTGCGCTGGGAGGTGGGCGCGGGGCTCTTGGCCGGGGGCACCAGGAGTCCCTCCAGGAGGTGGCATCTGGTGACCTGGAGGGGAAGGAGGGGTTGGGACAGAGCCTGCCTGTCACTCGCCCGGGCTGTGCCCAGGATCCTTCCCCCGCTGCCCTCTGCCAAACTCCCACCCACGGCCCAGGCAGGCGCCTCCTCAGCTGTGGGGGGGGACTGGGGGCTCCCCCCTCCCCCCTCCCCCCTCCCCGCTCCCTGCTCCGAGCAGACCTTGAATCAGCAGCGACACCTCTGAGCCAGGCCCAACCCTGAGTGGGAAAGAGGGAGGCCCAGAGAGGCCGGAAGCTTGCTGAGGACACACAGCCAGCGGGACCACAGGTGGCCTCTGGCTACCAGGCTCCTCCCGCCGAGGGTCTCCGAGGGCCGGCAAAGGGGCAGTGGTGTCAGCCCTGGGCCAGCTTCGCCCAGCCCTGGGCCTGGGCTGCTTGGGGCTTGTGGAAGGAAGTGAGAGGGAGGCCAGGGCCTGGACAGCTCCATCAGGGACGGGGACACGCTCCAGAGCCTGAGGCTCCCACCTCTGTCCCCGCCAGCTCCCTGGGGTGGGAGAGCCTCGGGGCCGGGGGCCAGCGCCCGGGAGTCCTAGTGTCCAGGAGCACAGGCACAGAGGTGGCAGCACGTGGGGATGACGGGACTCCAGAGGGCACAGCTTTGCAGACACAGGGCCACGCTCACACTGCTGTGGCCAGCGGACAGCGACCCAGCACCCAGCCTGCTGCTGGGCCTGAGTGGACTCTGCGCCTCTCTGGGCCTCAGTCTCCAGATCTGAAAAACGGGGGCAGAGGTCGAAGGTGAGGGGGCTCAAGGCCTGGCTTGGCGTCCCTGTCCTCCCTCTGCGTGGCCCGGGGACCTCCCCAGGGTGTGAGGGGCACTGGGCCAGGGCTTCCCTGTGCCCACCTGGGCGGTGGCGGCCCACTTGGCCCAGGAGCCCCGGCCACCCACCCTGCCCGGGTCCAGGCTCCCCGCTCCCCACGCTGGTTCTTGGCCTGACTGGCCCGAGGCCAGGCTGCCCGCAGGCTGGGCTGCCAGTCCATGCCCAGGGCTCCGCCAGGCGGTGTCCAGGGAGGTGCCGGCAGGTTCTGTGTTCACCAGGGGTGCGTGTGCCAGGGTGGGGGGCTCCGCTCCCATCCGCCTCGCCCCCTGGGGAGAGAAGTGGGTGGTCAGGAGGAGGTCACTGGGGTCCCGGGACTGGGCTCACAAAGCCCTACCCCAGGCACAGCCGCCAGCGCATAGTAGGTGCTCAATAAATGCCAGTTGTCGGGCTGCGGTCGGGGCCACTGCTGGGGACTCCTGTGGCTCTAGGCATCCACTCGCTCCCTCCCCACCAGCTTGTGGGGCTCGCGGCGGCGGCAGGCCCGGGCAGAGGTGGGGTCGTGTCAGTCAACGCAGACCACCCCCTGCCCTCGCGGAACGTGGGGAGGCCCAGCTTGACCAAGGACTGTGTGGCTGGCGGGGGCGAGTCGGAGGCCACAGGGTGCCTTCAGTGGGTGCAGCTGTGCCCCGAAGAGGGGGTTGGTGTGTCCCTCCACAGGCCAGGGTCTGGGGTAGGAAGGACTGGGGTTCAAACAGAAGGGGGTGCCACCATGGCCCAGAGGGAGGGGGTCGGAGAGGGGAGAGCCCTGCGGGAGGAGAGCCAGGTCACTCGGGTGATCATCACAACAAAGGCCAAGGTCAGGAGTGACCACGACACACCGAGTGCAGGCTCCCCTTGGAGCTGCCATCTCTCCTGTCCTTTAGGGGTCGGCAGCCGGAGCCTGGGCACTTTGGCTCCGGTACCGGAGAGAGGCACCTGCCTGCCTGCTGGAGGCTGCCTCCCTCCCCCTCCCCCTCCCCCTCCCCCTCCCCCTCCTCCTTCCTGTCCTCCTCCTCTCCCTCCTCCCCTCCCCCTCCTCCCCCTCCTCCCCCTTTTCTTTTTTTGGGGGAGGTGCTGGGGGCTGAGCCCAGGGGCACTGAACCCACGGAGCTACTCTGAGTGGACTGTACTTTTCCACTTGATTCAGTTTAGATTTTGGGGCAGGGTCTCTAAGTGCCCAGGCTGGCCTCAAACTGCGACCCCCGGGCAGCCTTCTTCTTATGGGAAGGCCCAGACGGTGGCCTTCGTCACCTGTTAGGCGAGAATCCAGTGTCCCATGTGCGTGGCGAGCGCGGCCGTGGCTGAGGCCGGTGCTTGTTGGAGCAGTGAGGTGGGCGGCCTGTGGGCAGCCCCGACCCCGTGGCCCTGGGGCAGGTTGCCCAGCCCCTGACCGCCCCTGACCGCCCAGATGAGGAACCTGAGGTCCAGACGAGGGGAAGTGGGGGCAAAGGTGGCCGTCTGAGTCAGAGGCCGGCAGGACTTGAACCCAGGCCCCGACTGCTGACCCAGACTTTCTGAGAATGGGTGTCCCCGACCCCTCCGCTCCTTCCTCCCAGACAGCGTCTGCCGTCCCCCGCGGGGTCCCGGGTGGGGCCGAGGCCCGGGTCCCCTCCTGACTCGGCAGCAGGCTCCGAGGCACCGTTGGCATGGTGACCCAGGTCACCCGCTGCTCCTCAGACAGGACGCCTGACCTGGGGATGGTCAGGGACGTGGCTGGAGGAGAGAGCTGGTGACAACGGAGGGAAGGACAGCACCTGACTCGGGTCTAGTGACGCGTCCTGGGGCGTTGGCCGCAGGGCAGTGAACCTGCACTCGGGGACAGGTCCCCCGCCGCGGACCCAATCCCGCCTCAGAGGGTCTCCAGGAAGGCCACTGCCGGCCAGCTGAGTGGGGCAGCCCCGGGGCTGGGGGCCTGAGGGGGGACGGTGGCCCCAGGGTCCAGGGCGGAGGGTGGGCAGGAGCCGTGAGCGGGGACGAGGCTCGGAGTGAGCGGAAGCGCGACGGTGGCTTCCCCTGCTGGTGCCTGGCCGGGAGCAGGGCTGGGACAGTCGGGAACCCGTGTCCCCGTTCCTTGGGTTTCCCCAGTTCTCACTGTGGCCCTTTCTGTCCCCGGGGCCCCATCCAGGGTGCAGGTCACACTGAGCCGTCCTGTCCCTCCAGGCTGGTCGTCTGTGACAGCGTTGGGGCATGGCCAGGACTTTGGGGACGCCCCCTCCTGGGGTTGTCTGGGGTTTTCCACGTGATCACGCGGTGGGGGGGTGAGGGTGTGGGCAGGAAGGACGCGAGGGACAAGTGCCACCCTGAGCACCGAGGGCACCTGCAGCCAGCAGCCTGTGACTGCGGAGGTGGGCCTGGGTGCTGGCCCCGGTGGCTCCTGTCTGCGGTCCCCTTGGAGCTGCCATATCTCCTGTCCTTTAGGGGTCGTGCTCTCTGGAGAGAAAGGGGAGGGGCACCCCTGGAGGGCGGCGTCCCGCCTGGGGGCTGCGATCCGGTGCCGCTGTCCGGCTGAGCTGCGTCTGGACCCGGGCTGCGCACACGGGGCAGGGCTCCGCGGGGACTCTCGCCCCAGGGCCACTTCCCTGCTCCCACATCCTGCCGTGGCCCTTGGGGGCTCTTTCAGTGGACTCCTGCGACCCTCGACGGTCCCGTGGGTGCAGCCGTCTGGACTTTCTGGCACTGCCAGTGGCCCAGGGTCCCCCGTGCACGTCCTGCCACAGTCTGGGCCACCACTTCTCCCAGGAGCCAGGGCCCCCTGGCTGGGGAGGTGCTAGGACCCAAGCTCGGGTGCCCAGGTGCCCAGGTGCCCAGGGTGCCCAGGGTGCCCAGGGTGCCCAGGTGCTCAGGGAGCTCAGGGTGCCCAGGGTGCCCAGGTGCTCAGGGTGCCCGGGGTGCCGGGGTGCCGGGGTGCCAGGCTGCCATCCCTTTCAGGCCCTGCCCCCCGACGGAGCCCGGCTGTCTGATGGCGCACGCGCCCTCTCTGCCGTTTCTGCGCGGGTGGGTCTGGGTCTCCACTCAGCCAAACGCTAGTTGGCAGCTGGGTCCTCTGCGGAGGCCCTCGTCATCACGATGGGATTTGAAATGGCCGCGTGTCACTTAGCAGATACCTTAACCATCTCCACCGGTACCTGGGGATGGCCACGTGCCACCTACTATTTGGTCACGTGTCTCCTTTAAGGCCGCAGGACAGCCCTGCCTGCAGCAGGTCCCCTCAGCCCCCTGGGCAGGCACCGAGACCTGGTTGTCCTTCCCAGGTCGCCCCGAGGCGGTGGAGTGGATTCTAACCCGGCTCCCTGGGCGGCGAGCTGCGGGGCCTTGAGTTAGATACACTCATTGGACAGAGCTGCCCGCGCCCAGCGGCCCCGGGCCTCCAGCGCCAGCCTCACGGCGGAGCTGGGTGCTGCGGGTTCCTCGGGGCCCACGCGTGTCTGCTGGACGGAGAGCGCAGCCCTGTGCTGGGACGTCTCCAGCCACCGCGGGCCTTCTCGGCCCCTCCAGGCCCAGCTGCTGGGAAGCCCCCGCAGAGACAGGAGGGTGGGGGAGGGGGAGGGGTGGGGGAGGGGTGGGGTGGGGATGGGGGAGGGGTGGGGTGGGGATGGGGGAGGGGTGGGGATGGGGGGAGGCCACTGACCCCAGCTGCTCCCGGGGGATCTGGTCAGACCTGCTGGGCCTCTTCTTCTTGGACAGGCCGACTTGACCCCCAGCATGGCCTGAGGGCGACCCAACCCCAGACCTTCCTGTTTCTCCTCACCCAGGGCCTCTCCCTCAGGCGGAGATCCAGCCTCCATGCCTCCCCCATCGCCTCCCCTGCCGGCCCACCTGAGGCCGACCCAAGTCTAGTCCGAGGCTCCCGGTCCTCAGAGGCTCCTTCTTTGTCCTGGGAGTTTCTGAAACGCTTCGCTGACCCAGGCCGGGCGCCCGCTGCAACCCACCCACCAGGGGCAGGGGCAGGGGGACCTCAAATTCAAGGCCAGCCTCAGCAACGCAGCGAGGCCCCGTCTCTGCGTGGAATCAGGGGCTGGGCTGCGGTCAGTGGGTGAGCGCCCCTGGGCCCATCCCCAGGTCAAAAAACCAAAAAAGATTCCACACAAACGCGTGGCCTCCCAGCTTCTCTCCAAGGTCAGAAGCCCAGCAGCCCTGGCTCCGCGTCCACACTCCCGCGGGCCGCCTCAGCCAGGGCCACCGCAGGCGCCACACGAGTGCCCAGGCGCCTCAGCGTGGAGGCGGGGACTGGCCCCACGGGCCCTTCTTGACCGTGGGACTGGGGCGGCCTCTTGCCCGGGCTCAGTTTCCTCGTCTGGAAAATGTGCTCACAATAAGGCCCCGTCCAGGAGGCCGTGGGAGACCAGGGCCACCGCCGGGGTCCAGGCCAGGCCGACCTGGAGCTGGACGGGCCACGGTTCCTTTCCTCCTGGCCTTCCTGTGTCTGCACTGGGATTTCCTCGCAGCCCTGTCCCTTCCTGCTACGTCCCTCTGTCCGTCCAACCATCCGCCCGCTGGGTCCACAAAGGCCCGTGTGTCGCCACCCTCCTCCTGGCTGGGCCGGGAGAGGCCGTTGTCTGTCCACGTGTCCACTGACTGCAGCAAATGTTCACTGCGCATCTACTGTGTGGCAGGAACTTCCAGAACATTCGGAATCCGGCAGTGAACAAAACAGACAGAAATTCCTGTCACTGGGCGCTGACGCACTGACGTGTTGGTGACGCATGAATCAACTGAAGGCTCGGTGGGAGAGGCCATGAGGGAGGGAGGCACGCGGCTGCGCCTCTGTGCTAAGAACATTCCGCCAAGGGGAAACCAGTGCAAAGGCCCTGGGGCAGGCAGGGGCCTGGATGGTCTGGGGACAGTGAGCAGCCGTGTGTCCCAGGGGGCGGGTTCCGTGGTGTTAGGATTCCTCTCCTCCCCGTCTCTTGCTCTTTTTTTGTTGTTTCACACTGAGTCTCTCAGTTTTGTAATCCAGATACACAATGACGATTCATGAAAATAGGAACACTGTCTGGAAGCCCCTGGCCTGCTGGGCACGGGGCAGGGCCTGCCGTTGCTGCGCAGCGTCCCTCGCGCCTGGCGGATGAATCACGGCCACCAGCGTTTCCTAAGAGGCCATGGCCCGTCCTCCCCAGGAGCCTTCCCTGCCGCATTCTGGGAGTTTCTGGAAGGTGACTGTGTGGGGTGGGGGTGGGGGGTGGCTCCCTCCTCCTGCCCCTCCCTCTCCAGGGGAGGGGGCGCCAAGCCCAGGGCACTTGGGGGGCGCCCAGGGAGGCACTGGCAGGCGGGGAGTGGGCCGGCTCTTGGCATCAGAAAGGGGGGACCCTGGGTGGCCTGCAGCGGGCCTCAGGCACAGGGCTGGGTCCCCCCCGGTGTCCTGGCTTGTCCTCGGGTCTCAGGACACGGGACCTGCCTTCCCGCCCCTCCTGCCCGGCCTTGCAGGACCCTCCTGGCTGGCTCCCGGCACCCCCTGGGCCCGTCCCTCCCCACGCTGCCGCAGAGGGTGGCCGAACCAGGTCACAGGGTCCCACTGCCCTCCGGCTGTCTGAGGCACCGGTGGGTCCCGAGCGTCCTGCAGGACTGGCCCCCAGCCTCCCGAAGCCCCTGTGCCCTCACCCCAGCTCCAGCCTCCCCGACCTCCTGCCCTGCTGGCCCCCGTCCTGCCCCAGCCGCTCGCCCCGGGGTCAGGTGGCCCAGGAGCCCGGCCCCTCTGCACCCTCCAGCCCCTCCGCCCACACCTGCCGGTCCCTCAGAGCGTCAGCCCTGAGTGTGGGCTGGGTCTGGGGCACCTGTGGGCCCGGTGCCTGAACAGTGTTCGTGTGCAGTATGCAGTAGGCGCTCAGTCTATGCTTGGTGAGCGAGGGGGCATGGCATGCTGGACTTTGAAGGGCTCCACCTTCCAGCGTGGAGGGCGCGGGGCCCAGGGTGGCCCCAGCTCCACCTGTGTGTCTGGCCTTGGCCGCTGTCCACGTCCCTCCCCGCCCGTGCCCCCCGCCCCCGCGCAGTTGGGTCTCCGTGTCTCCTCTCTCCGTCTCTGTGCTCCACCGTCTCGTCTCTGGCGCTGCCCTCGGGGGACACCGGGCCCAGCCTGCGGCGGTGGCTCCTCATCCGTTGCTGCCGCAGGCCCGCAGGTGGCCAGTCCCCGGAGGAGCGCCTCCCGCCTCTTCCAAGGTGGACGAC
The DNA here is from genome assembly GCF_052094955.1 of Ictidomys tridecemlineatus. Lineage (NCBI taxonomy): Eukaryota > Metazoa > Chordata > Mammalia > Rodentia > Sciuridae > Ictidomys > Ictidomys tridecemlineatus. The sequence goes on along the minus strand of NC_135481.1, from coordinate 193,608,728 downwards.
GGCCAGCCTGCGGCTCTCGCAGCCCTCTCCCTGTCTCTCCAGGACAGTGGCCACCTCGGGGGCCCCTTGACGTCCACCCCAAGCTGCTGGTTATCTCACGGCCTGGGGCCGAGCGCAGAGCGGTGCGTGTCCCTGGCTTGGTCACAGGCTGCCCAGGCCTGGCACACGGTGGCCCTTCTCCCACAAACTCGGACTTGTCAGGCTGCCGCCACCCGGGCCTTCGGGGGGCTGCCCCCCCGACACCCCTCCTTGTCGGGCTTCACTCCTCCAGCCCCAGGAAGCCCTCCGGGAGGGATCCCGGCCACCGTCAGTCCCTTTCTGCTCTGGAGGTGACGTCTCCACTTCCTTTCGCTGCTGATGGACGGGGCCCAGCCCAGGCCCAGGCCTGTCATCAGCCGCGTCTGCTCCCCTCCTGGCTCCTTCTCAGGCCGCAGGGGCTGGCCTCCCCCAAGAGGGGCTGAGTTTGGGCTGTCTGCCCTCCCAGCCCCCACCCCAGCTGCTGAGCATCAGGCTGCCCCCGGCTTTCCGCGCTGAGCCCCTGTGCGCTGCCCTGTCCACCCCTAGACAAGCTGGACGAGCAGAGGCCACTTTCCAAACCCTCAGCCGGGCTCAGCCTGCCCTGCTCCAGACCCTTCCATGGCTCCCTGTTACCCTCAGGTGCAGCCGGTGCCTCAGCCATGAGCTGCCCCCGGCCTGGCCCGGCCTCTTCCCTTCCCGCCTCAGCAGCACCAGCTCCCGGTGGCTCCCTGCCCCCTGGCCTCTGCCCAGCTGTCCCTGCACTCGGACACTGTCCCCCCAGGGCTCTCCCTCACCTTCAGCCAGCCCCCACTCCCAGCTGCCCTGTGAAGTTTGCCCTCCGGCCTCCGCTCCGGCCTCCTGGCCTCTCCGCAGCCCTGACATCTGAGCTGGCCTCACCTGGTGCCTCGCCTGTCCTCACCGGCTCCCTCTCAGGGAAGTCCCCAGGTGGGCCCCTGCGAGCTGGTCCCAGCCAGGAGCCAGCGAGGCCCTCTGGTGTCACAGGCCTGTGTCCAAGGCCTGTCTCAGTCTGTCCCGGCTTCCTCTTCCCTGAGCCTCGGTTTCCTCATCTGAACAATGGGGGGAATCAGGGCTGGGGAAAGCCTTGTGTGTCCAGAGGGGAAAAGAGCCCAGGGAAACCCACACTCATCATGTGTGAGGATCGGGTGGCCCCGCGCTGGTCCGCCCGCACCATGGAATATTATGCAGCTGTTAACAGTGGTTCCCTGCGCTCCCGAGACGTCTTTCCGTTCGTGTTTAAGTATCTTTGTTGCACGTTGTTGTTTTCCCTCTCGAATTTGTTTTTAATTGAGAAACTCAAAGAAAATTCCAGCTCCTATAACATCCTGTAAAAGGCGGAGGGATAGGCATCTGCGTGCGTCTGTGTTTTAAAATTGAGGCCAAGTTCCCGGGACACAAAAGTAGCCGTTTTAATTAACCCTTAAGTGACAGTAACCAGGGGGGGGGTGCCAGGTGCGGGGTGACCTCCCGGAGCCGGGAGGGACCTCCAGTCCTGCAGCCCTTGCGCTGGGCTTCCTCGGCACACAGAGTGCCCTCCAGTCCCGCCACCTCGTGCCCGCGCCCGCCGGCCGCTCCCTCTGCGGCCCCTGGCGCTCTGGCCTGGACGCCCGCGGCCCTCCCTGCCGCTCACGGGCTGGCGCGCCAGCCGCGGTGACTGGGGCTGGGACACGTGCGCCTCGCCTGGGGGTCCCACCGTCACAGACGTGGGAAGGGGCGGCCCGTCCTGCTCTCCCGCCCGAGAGCCTGCGCCAGGACCGCAGGGGCCACGCGGGAAGAAGGGGAAGGCCACACCGAGGCCAGCAGGCGCCAGGACAGCGCCACGAGGGCATGGGGCGAGGGACACACTGTGCGCGACGGACAGAGGCAGGGAGGCCAGCTCCAGCCACGGCCTCAGCCAGGACCCACAGGGCCGTGGGGGACGCTGCTGTCTGGAAGGGAGCGGGGGTCCCCAGGAACGTCCCTGTCACAGCCAGATCCCGAGTGTCCCCAGCTCTGCCCCGACACTCGGCAGGAGGTGGCTCTGAAGGTGTGAGCAGGGTGCACGGGCCCAAGGAGGAGGGGGCTGGTGTCCCTGGGCTGGGGACGCAGGCGCGGTGGCCTAGAGAGGCCACCAGGCAGGGACTGAGCCAGGAGAAGGCCCCTTGCAGCCCCAGGAGCAGGGCGTGGGGTCCCCCGCGTGGGCAGCCTCGGGGCCGGGGCCGTGGGAAGGGCGTGGGGGGGCAGACGGGGGCGGGGCCAGCGCCGCTCAGCCGCGTTCCGGGACGGGACGTGGCCCCAGCCGGCCCCGCGGGGGACGAGCAGCCAGGTGGCCTGGACGCTCTGAGTCAGTTCTGGTTCCCTGGACAGGTGACGAGCCCTGGGGCTGGTCACTTCCTTTCCCAGCTCCGGCTCCGGCCGCCGGCCTCCTGGGGTTGAGTGCTCACTCCCTGCTCAGCGCCCTCCTGCCCGCGGCCTGAGTCTGTCCTGGGCCACGGGAAGGAGCCATGGTTCTCTCCTGGGACAGTTAGGAAACCAAAGACCGGGGACAAGCAGGTCCCTGCGAGGCAGGGGCAGAGCTGGACTCCTCAGCCCCGAGTCCCCTGGCCCTAGTGCAGGTTCCCCAGTCCCTCCCCTCCACAGGCCCCTGATTCAGCCTGACCTGAACTCCACCACCCCTGCCTGGGTGAACCCGAGCAGTGGCTTCCCTTCCCGCCTCAGTCTCCTCGCGCTGAGGTGGGCACAGGGTGAGAGGCCGGGGCCCTGCTGGGTTTCTGATTGCCACCCCCCACCCTCCTGGGGGCTGATCCGCAGCTGGAGGAAGGACGAGGCGGGGGCCGAGCAGACAATGCAGCATTGAGCTCCTGCCAGCCCTGGTTTGGGGTTGGGTAAACACGGGGCCAGTGGGCGAGGGGCGTCGGGTTACCCTGCCGCAGCCACGTGGAGGCTCCAAGGCTCTCCCTCCCCGGGAGGGTAATTAACGGGCCGAGGCGAGACCTGGCGGTGGTGTCCTTACAGGAAGAGCCGCGGTGGGCGTGTCCCCTTAGCTGTGGTCCTGAGTGACAGCAGCCTCCGGTCTCCTGGCCCGGGGCTGCCCCTGGGTGCCCCACCTCACAGACCGGCCCACCCAGCCCCGGAGTCGCCTCGGGGGTCAGGGCTGTCCCTGGCTTCCGTGGGCGAAGGCCCGAGGCCAGTCACAGGCCTCCTCGCCTTGGGCTTTTCCCTGGGGGCTGGGGTGGAGGTGGCCGGCGTGGAGGAAGCCGGGACAATGTCTGCCAGGTGAGATGGGTCAAGGGTGGCCTGGGCAGCGGACCTGGCTGAGTGGAGTCTGCAGGCTGGAGAGCACGGTCCCCGGGCAGTGTCCCCTGTGGGGTTGGGTTTCCAGCTCTGCCACGTCTTTGCTGTGCGACCTCAGGCAACCCACTGGTGTCTCTGATCTCAGACTCTCACCTACAAAATGGTCGTGAGAACAAGACCTTCTGCAGGGCTGGTGACGGGGACAGGGCCTGGCCTGTGACGGGGACAGGGCCTGGCTCGTGGGCATTCCGTTGCAGGGGTCATTTTAATTCATGTCCATTTCTGCAGGAAGCTGTCCCTGGCACCGAGGCCTCCTGTCCTAAGTGGGACCCGCCTGGCCACATGCCCGGCCCGCGCCACCCGAACCCCTGGCTGCGACCCACGAGCGCAGCCCTGGAGCCCGCAGGAAGTCAGCTGCGGCCCCACTGTGTGCTGAGCCCCGCCCACCGAGCGCTTCCTGTGGCCTCTCTCCCCGCTGCCGGGCACCTAGTGGGCACCCAGGGTCCGTGATGCCACCGTGGCAGGAGCCGGCGGGCACCCAGAGGGAGGAGTGTCTCTGGGGAGGAGAGAAGAAGACTGAGCCCAGGGGACAAGGGGACAAGAGAGAGCACAGCGGCCATGACGGTCCTCTGCTCCGGGCTGCCTCCTGAGCCTGCTGGATGCAGGTGAGGACCAGGCTCCGTCTCGCAGGGAGGGAAACTGAGGCACAGAGAGGTGCAGTAGCTTGTCCCAGGTCACACAGCACAAGTGGCAGGATCACCCGGGCGTGTTGCCTGCCTGGCACCTGAACATGCTCTCCCTGGAGAGCGGGTGCCCTTACGGTGGTGCCCACAGCAGAGGGGACACGGCCCATCTGTCCACAGAGACGTGGTGGGAGACGTCTCAGGCTGAGGACCTGCAGGAGGGTGGGCGACCTGCTGCCTGCCTGAGCCTCTGGCCAGGAGGACCCTGGCCTCTGCTCGCAGGCCCACACCCTGGAGGCTCCTGGCCTGCCTGGGAGCCTCGAGCCGGCACAATGGGAGCCTGTGTCCACGGCCGGTTCTCCTTCGAGCCCTTTGTGCCGAAAATAAAAAATGAAAACTTGGCTCCACCCTCCCTTCACTTCCTGGTGAGGGGGCGGATTCAGACTTTCCCTCACTCTGAGGCCCAGAGACACCCACAGCCTGCCCGAGGTCACACAGCGAGCTGCCCCGCCTGCCCAGGTCTTGGCCGGCTGCGTCCCGCAGGCCTGTGGGCAGCGAGGCCGGGCTGAGGTGCCCCGAGCCTCCCAGCACTGGCACCTGCCGGCCCCCGACCACAGCCCCGGCCCAGCCCAGCGGGCCCCATCGCCCCCTGAACAGGGAGGGCCCTGGGCCCGCGGAGGGGAAGGGCCGGTCCCACCGTGGGCACAGCCTCCCGTGCCCACAGCTGGCTGCCGCTGGCGCTGCCTCAGGTCCCCGAGGAGGGCCGGGCCTGGGGCGCGGGGATCCCAGGGGGAAGTGGGAGCCCGGGCGGGGCCAGTCTGGAGCGGGGCCAGCGGGGAACAATGGGCCCTCAGAGCCCGCGGTGGCCCGGGTGGGGCGCGGCCGAGCGGGGGCCACCGGGCAGGGCAGCAGGCGGCCAGGAGGCTGCACGCTCTGCCCGGCCCAGCTCCGCGCCTCGGCGCCCAGACCCGGACCCACGGGGCTCCAGCAGGGCAGGGCGGCCCCCGGCCACCGTGACCACCTCACGCCTGCCCACGGCACGCCAGGCCCGGGTGGCGCCCTTCCTGGGTCCCCACAAGCAGCCCAGGAGGCGGGACCGCGAGCAGCGCCCTTTACGGAGGCAGGGCCGAGGCCCAGAGGCTGGCACCCGCCCCCCAGGGGCAGAGCCTGGGGAGTTGGGGCTGTGGGCAGACGGCAGGGCTCGGGCACAGGGCTGGGTGCCCCCTGGGGGTGGGTGACCAGAGCCTGGGCCTCCTGGACCCTCAGAGTCTGTGTCGGGGATCGGGTGCTGGGAGCAGGAGGAGCGCCCGGGCCGTCATGGGTGCAGGTGGCTGGAGGACGCCCAGGCCTGGACCGTGCTGGGCGAGAGCCGGTGCCCAGCCTCCGCCGAGCACCTGCGGTGGCAGGAGGGGGACCCCACCCGGGAGGACCTCTTTCCAGCCTCTCGTCCCTCCCTCTGGCTCCCAGGCATCTTTTCTGTTTCCCCCTCGTCTCGGTTAGGCCATCTCTGTGACTGGAACAGTGAAGACACCGAACTAAATGTCCAGAAGTCGGACGTGGCTGTTCCCGGATGAGCCGCTGGGCTCTGGGTTGGCATCTCTTTGCTTCTGTTTCCCTCATGGGTCCCCGTGGCTGCTGTGGCACCAGACATCATGTCCATGTTATCACCTTCCAACCAGGAAGGGAAGAGGGGCAAGGATTCAGGATTTCACTCTTGTGGTGACAGTGACATTCTTGGCTGTGCCAGCAGGCGTCCCTTGGTGGCCCACGTGATACTGGAATCACATGAGCACCTTGAAAACAGAAAGGGATACCCATGGCTGACTTGACCAATCAAGATTCAGCTTCTGTGGAAGTTCCAGAGAAATCTGGGCCTGGAAGGTCATGGGCAGAGCTGGGTGGCTGCCCACTGGGGCCCACTGACACCCGGGCTCCAGGAGCCTGGGTGGGCGTGGGTTTGCTGGCCCCTCTCGGGCTTGTGCTCCGGCAGGGCTGGCCCTGGGCACCATCTTCCCCGCTCTCTGGCTGTCCTCCCGTGGCCCTGCTCCGTCCCCACAGGCCTCTCCGGTGGCCCTTCTTCTGCCTTCCTTCTGCTGGCCCCGTGTCCAGTGATTCCACGGCTTTCTCAGGCCCCTGGTGTCCGCTGGTCCGTCCCCTGGGCCCAGACCAGAGTTCTGTGTCCCCTGCAGCCAGAGAACGGCACCCGAGACCCACAGCCAGGGTCCCCTCCAGGACAGGGCACCAGCCGCCGTCCCTGGCTGCAGTCCTGCTGGCTCTCTTGTGTCCCCTCGGCCCCAGCCGGGCGGGACCCTCCTCAGCCCCTCAGTCCCCCCCTCCTGGCCGCAGGGTGCCCAAGGCCCAGCTGGCCCAGGGAAGGCCGTCCTGCAGGACACGGCTCCCCTCCTCCTCCCCCGACGCCCTGCCCCGCTCGTCCCTGTCCTTCTGGGCCTCCCCGTGACCTGCCCGGTTCCCCGGCCCAGCCCAGCCCCAGGTCCCCTCGGGCCACCCTGAGGGAGCCCCTGCCACACTGTCCCAACCCTGGGACACCTGGGACAGAATTTCCACCGGACCTCAGTGTCCACGGCCCTCACCACTGTGGTCGCGGCCACGGGAGGACGGTGCTGAGGACCTGGAGTGGCTTCTGCGCTGAACCCCAGGGAGTTTGCCTTGTCACTGTCCCCAGCGCTCTCCCGACTCGTCCCGTCAGAGGTTTTAGGTGACCTGCGGTCGATGGGGTCCGCGCAGCCTCGCCGTGTCCCCCGGGGCCGGAGCGTCCAGGGCTCGGGATCAGGGCCCTGGAACCCTCTGGCCGTCAGCAGGAGGACGTGAGCCCGTGTGGGCCTCCTGTCCCCTGCCCTGGCCCCAAGGTGAGTCCCTGCAGCACAGGCCTGGCCCACGCCCAGGCTGGCAAGTCTCGGTGGCCTCCCGGGGTGCAGGCCCAGGGGACGCTGCCTGGGTCCCCAGGTGACCCCCGCTGAGGGACATGGGGCACTGTCCAGAGGGTGGGGGTGACCCGGGCACCTGCCCAGGGCAAAGGGTGACAGAGCCGGGACCTTCAGGGCCACACCACGGAGGCTTCGGGGACTGGACGGGCCGCCTGGGCTTCCCGCCATCCCGAGTGGCCCTGGGGAGGCCGTCCACCCGGCACCTGCTGCTCCTCGAGAGCCTGCTGGTCCCTCTGGGGACTCTGCAGGAAGCACGCAGCCCTCCTGAGGGCCATGCCGCGTCCCCAGAGTCAGGCCGCAGCTGTCAAGGGGCCCGGCCGGGGCCACCCTGGGCAGGGCTGTGCTGGGGCCTGCGGGGACGGCCACCCGACTCCCCTCCCGGTGGCCCCAACCTGGTCCCAGCGAGTGCAGTCGGGTGTCTAAGTGCCTCTGCGGGGCCACCTGGGTGTCAGGGTGACAGAGCGGGGTCCTGGAGGGTGGTGAGACCTGTCCAAAGCCCCCGACTGAGTCCATCCCTTGGCCTGCGCCCGGGACAGCGGGGCTCAGAGGTGGGGCCAGGTGGGGCAGCCCCCGGGAGGCTGGGGGTGGCTTCTGCTCCACCTGTCACTGTTCCCTCAGCACGTCCCCCGTCGGCAGGAGGCCGTCCCTGCCCAGTGGGGTGGCGGGTGGGAAGTGTGGGTTTGTGGCTGAGGGCCGGGTGGCGGGGGCTTGGGGGGAGGCCGGTGTGGTCAGGGCGGTCAGGACAGCGTCCTGGAAGAGGCGGAAGGGGGAGCACAAGTCCCAGCAAGTGGGCCAGCACGTGCCAAGGCCCTGTGGGGGCCTGGGGCCAGGGAGGAGAGTCCACCGGCCACACGGCCAGGGCTCGGAGGTGAGGGGGCCCAGGGGAGCCTGGCCTTTGTGCTGAGGGCAGGAGAGTCTCGGGAAGGCCAGGCGGGAGACACTGTCACAAGTCACCTCCATCCACGTCCGCCTCCCGGCCTGGACATGACGACGGCCTCCCAGGGTCTCAAGCCCTCCCGGCTCAGCCTCGGGACACCCCCAGGGACAGAGTGGGGCCCACTTGCCAGATGAGGAAACTGAGTCTCCGAGACCTGGCCCCACGCCCACCCACTTCCTCCCGCCCAGAGAAAGAGGAACGGGCACCCAGGGCCACGGTCAGCTGGGAAGAGTCTGGGCTGGGCCCGGGGCGGGGGCCTGGGCCTGGGACAGCAGGGGCCCTGCTTCCGTTTAACCACAGCCGAGACACGCCCGGGGAACAGAGGCCCTCCCTGTCCCCTGTGACCAGGGAGGGGCTGGGGATGCCCAGAGCTGGGGGACAGGAGCCGGGGACTCGCCCTCCTGCTGCGTGAGACTGGGCTCTAGGGCCTGGGGGCCAGCACCCGCCCCCCCTGACGAGTCCAGGCGGCCTCGGCCCCTTCCCTGGAGGAAGCCCCGATGGGCCCAGGTGTCGCGGGTCAGCTCACGGGGGTGGCCAAGCAGATGGCCGCCGGCTGTGCGTGAAGTGGGTGAAATGCTTGGCCTCCTGAAGCCAGTGGACGGCAGGACGCACACGTGGCCTCCAACAGTCTCCCCAGGCGGGCTGGGTCCCGGCTGCAGAGTCCCCGGGGACACCAGCCCCGCTGCCCCGGCTGCGGCAGTCCCCCATCCCCCCGCTGTCCCACGGGCATCAGGGTCCCCGGCCCGAGACCAACTGAGCGGCAGGGACAGAGAGAAGGGGACGCGGAAGGCCCAGGAGGACGCTGTGGTGACCGAGCTGTGCGCAGGCGCCTGGGCTCAGGGGCAGCCGGAGGGCAAACCCGCGTCGGCCCTGGCAGCTCGGGCTCCGGGTCTGGGTTGAAGCAGCACAGAGAACAGCACGGGGGAGCCACCTCTGCGGGAGCACGTCCCCGTCCCTCCTGTCCACTCCCGGGGGGGGGGCAGTGTAAACGGCCCACGGGGCGTCTGCGTGCCCCTAGGGCCAGAGCCAGCAGAAGCCCATTCGCCGTGTCCAGGGGGCTCAGGGGGAAGCCGCACTGTCCCCGACGCAGCCCTGGGGCCAGCCCCCGGGGACCCCAAGGGGGACTCTAGGTGGACAGTCCAGACATGGATCTGTCCTGGGAAGACCCAGCAGAGGCCGCAGAGGAGGGCGGGGGAGTGGCCTTCGCTGAGCCCCTGCGGCGGCCTCCAGGGGACAGGTGGGGAGGTGACAAGGACCAAGAGCCAGGGAAAGGGGCGGGAAGGAGCTGGGCCCGTCTAGAGGAGAGAGGCCAGTGTCCCCGGGGAGGCCCGCGTGGCGGGAGGACGGCGTGGGGGCGGGTGCCGGGCGTCGGGCACCGGGCCGGCGTCGGGTGGCACCAGCAGCCACTGGGGACTAGAGCCAGGCTGCGTGGAGGGGGCAGGGGAGAAGCCGGGGGACCAGACTGGAGGTGGCCACAGGTGCCCGAGGCGCGATGGTGGTGGCTCCGACCAGGGGCCAGGGCTGGCGGGGGACGCTGCCCAGTTCCACTTTCCTTCTGCCCCGTCCTGGCTCCGCTCGCTGGACTTCCCCTGGCCTGCTGGCCGCCACGGCCTCCCCTGGTCACCAGCCAGCACCCACCCCGGCCCCATGGCCTGTCCTCGGGGCGCCTCCAGGACAGGCTCCGTCCGCGGCCACCCCCTGAGCTCGGCTCAGTCTCCAGGAAGGCGCAGGGCGGTGGGCAGCTGGCACCGGTGTGGAGGGTGGCCCTGGTCACAGAGAGGGACCCAAAGCCGGCTCGCAGCCGCAGGCAAGGTCTCCCCCTGGTCCAGGGGTGGCTGGGACGGGCAGGGGGTGTCCCCTCCTCGCTTCCGGGGGCTGCTGGCCGGGACACTGTGCGGAGCAGGGGCTGCCTCTGGGCCCAGGAGGAGAATCGTCATCGACCAGCGGCGCCTGCTGGGACCCAGGTGGGGCAGGGTCAGGCTGGCCGCCTCTCTGAGTCTCCAGCACCCCGTGGCCCTCCGTCCCCCCCGAGGTGCCCCAGTCCTCAGTGCAGCTGTGGCCGGGACCCCCTGGGGCTCCTCTGCTCCCAGCAGGGACTGGACAGAGGTCCTGAGCCGTCACACAGTGGGTGGATGGCCACGCTGGGATTTGAACCCGGGTCCCCGGGTCAGGGAGGCAGGGGGAGCCGAGGGGCGGGGGGGAAGAGGTGGCCTGTGACCTCGGACCCCACTTCTCCTTTCTGTCACCGGGCCTGGTACACAGGAAGCCTGGTGAGGCCCCTGGCCCGGACTGTCTCAGCCGGTGGACACGGGGTCCAGGCCCCCCCTTCCTGTGTTGTGCAACACGAGGTGGCCCCGGGGTGGAATGGGCAGGCGGCTCGGCGGATGGGTGGAGGGGTCACTGCCCGCGGTTACCGCTCCAGCCCCGTTGGGCCCCCGCCCCTTCCTCCTCCTCCTGTTTCCCCAAAGTCCAGCTCCTTGGGCAAGAGTCTGGGGACCCAGGAAATCAGGGACGCTGTGCAGCCACCATCCTGTCCCGGCAGAGCAAGCCCAGGCGGGGCGTCCAGTGCTGACCGTGGACGGCCACTGCGATAGTACGGAATGCGGGGGTCTGCGCGGCTCCTGCGGGACAGGCGCCTCTCCCAAGTCCCTTCCAAACACAGCCTGGGCCCCGTGTGCGGCTCCAAGTCCTCTCTCTCGTGTCCCTGAAACCCAAAGAAAGCCCTGCAAGGGCCGGGCACAGTGGTGACCGCCTGTAATCCCAGGGGCTCGGGAGGCTGAGGCAGGAGGACCCTGAGTTCAAGGCCAGCCTCAGCAACTCCGTGAGGCCCTGTCTCTGAACAGAACCTAAGACAACGGCTGGGGTGGGCGGAGGTCGCGCCCGAGCTCAATCCCTGGGACCAAGAGCAGGAGGAAGTCTTCTTAGTCGCTGAGGCTGCGTGACGTGGGGACAGACGGGACCTGCTCCATGCTGGTCCCAGCCCCCACCCCTCCTTGCCCCTCTGTTGGCCGTCTGTGCCCCGAGGCCTGTCGGGGACGAGCGCTGCTGTGGGTCAGGAGGCAGGCCGTCTGTCCCCCTCTGCGGGCGCCCAGGGCAGGTGGAGCCCGGCCTCAGTTTCCCACCTGCTCCGGCTGCCCAGGTGGTGTCCAGGTCAGGGGTCTGAGGCAGCGCCAGGTGGGCATGAGGGGACAGAGTGACAGAGGCCCCTCGGGACAGCCAGGGCCTGCGGTGGCCCCTGGGGAGGTGGCCCTGGTGGCTGCTCAAGCTCGCCCTGGGCAGCGAGGCCCGCGAGGCCCGCAAGGCCCGCGCCCGCAGAGCTGGGGCTGGCGGGTGACCCGGCTTGACTGCAGATGGCCCCGCCGTGCCCCAGAGGCCTTGGGGACGAGTCTCGGTGGCCCAGAGAGCCCCCTCCCGCCCAGCTTCCGCACTCCCTGCGGGTGCTCCTGGGTCACGTCCCTACGCCGCCGTCTTGACCCAGGCCAGCCTTGGCTCGGGTCCCGCGGCAGTGGCCTGGCTGTGACCGGGGACTCGGCCTGTCCACGGGAAGGGAGCTGACCCCCCGGGCCCCAGGCGGAGAGGGCCCGTCCTCGTCCTTCCCTGGGAGTGAGGAGGGCCAGGGCTGGGCGGGCTGCGGTCCTCGGGGTACAGCGACCTGTCTCTGAAGGGTCTGGGCGGGCAGCGAGGGGAGGGCAGGGGCCCGGCGTGGACACAGCGGAGGACCGCTCTCATGGTGGGGCAGAAGGCTGGCGGGCCGAGCCGTGCCCCCACCTGGGAGCCGGGGCCCTGGAGGCCACAGTGACCTGGCCGACTCTGGGGAGCCAGGCTGGGCCGGACTCTCCAGGTGGGGGCACTCGCCCTGCGGGCCACACCTGGGCTGCGTGTCCCCGGAGACCCCCGCCCAGCCTGCGCTTCAGGTGGGGTGTGGGGCCAGGAGGCGTCCTTTACCCTGGGCGGGCCCTTGTGTCCAGGAGCGTTCCCCTGCCCCTCCCCAACCGGCCGCTGCCCAGGCTCCGCCCTGGCTCCCGCCCTCCCCGACTGCCCGGGCAGCCACAGGCCACTGGCACGGACCTGCCGGGCCCAGCACCACCGTCTCCATCCGGGACAAGCACAGTGACCTCTGTGGCCCTCTCCTGTCCTCCTGCCTCTGCCTCTCCCTCCCAGGCCAGAGCTGCAGAACCCCGCGGGGTCTGCCGTCCTCTGCTCGGGACCCTCCGCGTTCTCGACTCAGAGTGGAAAAGTGTGTTTTTGTTGTTTGTTTATTTTCTGGTTCTGGGGCTGAACCCAGGTGTGCGCTACCCCACCCCCACCCCCACCCCTTTCTTTTAAGACTGGGTGTTGCTGAGCTGCCCAGGATGGCCTTGAACTTGCCTCAGCCTCCTGCCCCAGCCTCCTGCCTCAGCCTCCCGAGTGGCTGAGATTATAGGCATGCGCCACCGTGTCTGGTAGATCAGTGGTTTCTTAGCAGCCACGGGGTCTGCAGGATCTGTGCCCTGCCCCTGCCACCAGATCTCTGTGACTTTTTTGCTGCATCCCTTCTCTGCTCACCTGCAGCCGGTTGGCCTTGTCCCTGGGCCACGGACACTCCAACCCTGTGCTGCCCCAGGGCCTTTGCACTCCCGCGCCCAGCTCTCCCCAGGGCTCCTCCTCTGTGTCAGGCCGTTCCCTGGTGGCTCCTGGCTCTGCTCACTCACGGATTTGCTTTCTTCCCAGAGCACACGGCGCACCCCAGGAGTCACACTGCCGTCTGTCCTGCTCCTGTCTGTCTCCCTGCCTGGGTGTCACGTCTCCCGGGAGGGAGTTGAGTCTGTCTGGGTCACTGCTGGCCCTGGGCCTCCAGCCGGGCGGACAGACCCTCGTGGAGGAGGCCGGCGGTGCGAGTGGACGGCCCCTCCTGCGGCCAGGCGCTGGGCCCGGAGGCCCCAGATCCCAGACTCCCCCCGGCTCTTCCCCCGAGCTCTGGGGCCGCCTGTGGCCCGGGCAGCGACGCAGGCAGGTCAGGCTCTGCGCCTCAAGGTGGGCCTGGGCGCCTGGCCTCCTCGCGGGCAGCGGGGCAGGTGGCCCCATGGTGTTGGGGGCACGGGGCGCCTGGGGGGCTCTGAACGTGGGGCCGGCCCTGGCCCTCCTGCCCTGGTGAGGGGCCAGGGAGATTCCCCGCGAGGGCAGGGCAGTGGCCAGGGCCGCCCAGCCCCTGGTCCCTCAGGTGCCGTCCAGCCAGGCCTCAGGGCTCACATTCCAGGCCGTTTCCCAACCCCGGGGCGTGGGGGGTCACAGGTCCGGGCGGGACCAGCCAGGGGCCTTCCAGGAAGCTGCCCGACCACGGCTTCCTGCTGGTCTCCGCCGCCCGAGGGCACAGGCCTCTGCTCGCCCTCCCCCTGCCGTGGTGGAGCCCGTCAGTGGCCTCCAGACCCTGGCGCCAGGCCCTGCCCCTGCCCCTGCCTCACCGCCGCCCGCTGCTGCCCCAGAACTTCCCTCCAGGCTCGGCCCCAGGGAGCCTTTCCCACCAGAGGTCAGCTCCCAGCCCCTGTCTGGCCCTCGGGGGCCCGGCTTGGCCCACGAGCCCCTCCCCCACTGCACCCCCCAGTCACACGGGCCTCCTGGTGCCAACAGCCCGACTCATGCTGCCCCAGGGCCTTGGCACTGGCGTCCCCACCCCTCTGGTCTTGGTGTGCAGAGCCTCCGGGACTCACCTCTCTGTCTCTGCGCGCGTGTCACCTGCACGAGTGGCCTTTCCTGACCCCCCAGCCTTGTGCTGTCCTTTCCCGTGTCTGCCTGGTTTTCCGGGGTGCTCACCGCCACCTGATGTGACTGTCCCACGAGTGTGATATGTCCCCAGGGCGTGGCACACATCGGGCACTCGGCCAACCTCTCCTGAGGGACGACCCCGTGGGCCGATGGCAGAGGGGCACCGAGCTCCCGGGGGTCAGCCCCCGACATTGCTTGTCTGCGACGAGGCTGGGCAGCCTGGTGGTCAGTCCTGGAGCCAGTGTCCAGGAAACTGCTGGGGACGACCGACCCCAGGGCTGAGCCCTAACGAGCGGCTCCCCAGGACGCTGCCCCTCCAGGAGCCCGGCCGCCCCCTGGCCATCGGGCCCCACCCGGGGCCTGAGGGCTCCGCGTCCCTGCAGGCAGCTGGGGCCAGGGCTGAGCCTGGGTGTGGCTGTCCCCCTTCTGGGGCCCGAGGACCTGACCCATGGGCTGCTGAGGCCCCTGGTACAAGCCCTGTCCTCCCGACTGTCCCCATCCAGGCCCCTGGTGTCTTTCAGGAGTGGCGTCCACTCACGGCACCCTGGGTCCATTCCAGTCCTACATCTCTTCCTTCCAGCTGTGTGACCCTGGGCAAGGCACCGCACCTCTCTGGAGCAGTCTCCACCTCTCTGGAGCAGTCTCCACCTCTGGGACTGGGGCTGTCAGCGCGCCTGTCTCCTGGGATGGCTGAGTCCACGTGGTGAAGCTGGTGACCATGCCCAGCAGCCAGCCAGGGACCCAGGAAGGCTCCCTCACAAGTGTCCCCCTGCAGCTGCCAGCTGGTGTCAGTGTGAGAGCGGCCACAGCCCTGGGGACCGGCAGCACGCCGAAGGGGCTCCCCCAGGCCTTGTCCTTCCCCGTCGGTCCCCATCTCCTGCCCGGCCTGCTCCTGCCTGGTGCCGCTGGCGTGGACCCCCGCTGCCGGGGATCCTGGGTCCCCTCCACGGCGTCGCCCCTGCAGCCGGCACAGCATGCGGCACACAGTGGTGCTCAACACGTTTGTTAAAAGAACAAATCAGCGAGGAGCAACTCCGTGGGGACGAAGGGGAGTGCCCTTGCCCGCGCCCAGCCCAGGGAGAGCAGCCTGGGCTCCCAGGTTCTGCCGCTGTGGGCCTCCGTCCTGTCCCATCTGGAGTCATGGAGCTGCCCAATGGGCCTCCTCTTCAGCTCACAGGTGGAGATTGAGGCTCAGAGAGGGTGTGCCACCTGCCAAAGTCACACAGCGGCCAGCCTCTGGACTGGGACTGCAGCCCAGGCTGGGTGGCTCTTTCTCTCCCTGGAGGGAGTGTGGTGGTCCCCAGTGGGGGTGGGTTCAGGGAGCCCCGTAGCTGAGGGAGCCCGGAGTGGCCAGGCCAGGGCTTGCCCCCAGCTTTGCATTCCTGGGCCTGTGGCCTGAGACCGCCCCTGGTGACACAGAGGCTCTGGGGAGCTGCGTGGCAGTGGGGAAGGGGACTGCCCTGGCCTGAGCCCCCTCCCTGGAGCCTGGACGTCTCTGTCGGATCAGGGCTGCTGAGGACGGAGGAGCAGGCCCCGGGCTCCGGCAGGACAGCCCCACGGGGGGCACTCCCTGGAGGAGCAGGGGAGGGAGGGGCACGGCCTGGCCTGGGCCACTGTGCACCGGGGACATGTGCTCATGGACATGTCCCTGATGCCCCTGGCTCGTCCCCAAGGCCAGGCCTGGTGCTGGGGTGGGGGAAGGAGAGGACAAAGGGGCCCAGGTACAGCTCCTGTCCTTAGCTAAGGTCAGTGTCCCCATCAGAGCTGGCCCACTGCCCCAGGCTTGGGTGTCCACTGGCCGCTGTCACCACTGGTGACCCGCAGGCGCAGAGCTGGGAGCCAGCTGGGAGCCCTCGGCCTTGCCCACCGGCGTGGCCCCGACCCCCGGCCTCACGGCCCCTCACACTCATGACCCCAGCCCTTTCAAAACCCGTGCAGCCCGACCAGAGGGCGGCCGGCATCGCACCTGGACGCCAGCACTCGCCTCCTCCCTCGGGCCAGCCCTGTCCCTCCCCAGCTCCGACGCTCCCAGAGTGAAAGCCCAAGTCCTCCTGCGGCCCCCCCAGGCCACGGGAGCCCCCAGCAGACCCTCCACTGTCCCAGGACCCCGCCCAGTCCCCAGGCCCCTCCTCCAGCCCCAGGGCCTCCTGGCCGCTGCTTGGGGCCTCCCCACCTGGGAGCCTGGGCCAGCTGCTCCCTGGGCCTGGGCCCCTGCAGCGCGTCCACCAGCCCCCCGCCTGCCCCGTCACCACTGAGCCCTCCGACCCGGCCCAGAACGGCCTCTGCGCCCAGCCTCTGCACCCAGCCTCCCCCCGAAGGTGGACGGGAGCCAGGCCGAGGCCCACAGGGCCAGGGGCGGAGGCTGGCGGGCGCAGGGCGGGGGGAAGGGCAGGGCAGGGCGGGGGGCCTGCTGGCCTTCGGGGCCAGCACTGTGGGCAGGAGTGAGCAGGCCAGGGTCACTCTGCTCTGTCACTCGCTAGCTATGTGACCTCGGGAGGCTGTGCGTCTCCTGACCCAAGACTTCTCAAACGCCGTTGGGGCCCAGCTCGGGGGCCATGACCCGGGCGGGAAGCCGGGTTCCAACGCCTCCTACGTGGGGTTCAGGTCGCCCCAGGGACGGGGTACCCGCTGCTCACTCGCTCCCCCTCAGCAAGTCCACGTGACCCGGGACCCTGCGGGGCCTGGGAGGCAGGGCCAGGGCTGGGCTGAGCCGGGTGCGGCCAGCCTCCTTCCCAGCCTCGCGCCCTGGGGTTACACAATCCCACCACCCAGGGCTGTGACAAGGTGGGTGACACACTCTGGGAGCCGCCCTGGGACCACGCAGCTGGTCACACACACAGGGTCCCGTCAGCACGGCCACACCCCCACAGCCTGACCTTCCTCTGCTCCCTGCCCTGCCGTTTCCTGGCTGTGTGACTCTGGGCCAGCCACTTCCCCTCTCTGAGTCTCTATTTCCTCTTCTGGAGGAGGAGATGACAGCACAACCTGCCAATGGGCTGCTGGGAAGATGGATGCCATCCCACCTCAGGCCCTTTGCACGTGCGTGTCCCCAGCCTGGAACACTTTGCTGAGGACAGCTGGGGCCTCCTGGGGCCCTGAGTCCATCTCCTGGCCCTCACCTCTGCCTGACACACCAGGCTTCTTGCTCGTCCCTCCCCTCCAAGCAGGCGGCTCTCTTTTTGTGTCTCTTGGCCATCACTGTCCCCAGAGCCCCTGGTGCGAGACAGCGCTTCAGGAGGACTGGATGAATGAGCAGGCGGACGGCGTTCAGCAGAGGCCCTGGCTGGGCAGGCCTGGGCACCGACTGGTCCTGTGCTGATGTTGGCAGCTGCCCTCTGCCCTCTGCCCCCGCCTCTTGACCTGGCCCGTCAGGTGGCTCCCTGCTGCCTGACAGCTGGGTCCTGGGTCCCGGTGACCTGGGGAATGGTGGGCCTGGGGGGCTTCCCCATCTCTGCCGGCCCCCCCTCCTGTCCAGGGCCGAGGCTCCTGGGAGCAGCCGGCAGCGCTGTGCCGCCTCCCTGGGTCAGGTCCACTGGGCTCCGGGGGCCTTCCTGAGGTGTCCCTGACATGACCCCGTTATTGTCCAGATGGGGACATGGGACCGGCCTGTGTGGCCACGGGCCGCCGTGTCTGCTGTGGGCTTTGGGGCTCCTGCAAGGTCCAGGGTTCTGGTCCCTTTGCTGCTCTGGATGGCGCTGGGGCTGGGGCTCCTGCTTCCCAGGGGCGAGAGAGGCGGGGTGGACCTCAGCCCGCGGCCTGGCTCGTCCGGCCCCCCCGCCTCAGTTTCCCAGTCTGTAGAGGGCACACCCAGGGCCCCAGGGACCCGCCACCCTGGGCCTAGGTGCTGCCCCGGCCCAGGCCCCTCCCTGGCACTGGGACCCTCTCCTGCCCCCCCCCCCCGGGGGCTGGCAGCGATGCCTCTCCGCCCTGGAGGCCACTCTGGGGCCTCAGCCTCCCCCTGGCGTCCCCCTTGCTGGACTCCCTCCCCACGCCCAGCCTGTTTTTGTTTTCTGTTTTTACGGCTCCATAAATGAGTCACGGCCGATCTGATTTAATTTGGTTGTAATTGTTATCTTTTCAAGTTGTTTTTTTCCACTCGGTTACTCACGAGACCACAAAAGCTAAACAGGACGGGGCCTTCCCTGACCTGCCTCCTGCTCCTCCGCGGCTCAGGGCCAGGGTCAGCAGCTCCTGGACCCGGGGTGGGCTTCTGGGGGAGGAGTCGGTAGCCTGAGTCCCCGCCTGCCCTGGGGTTGCTGCGTGGCCCCGGGAGCATTGCTCAGCCTCTCTGAGCCCTTCCCCAGCATCCTCGGGAGGCCTCGCAGCTGGTGGTGCCTGGGTGCCCGGGAGAGAGCCAGCCCTGCCCGGGGCAGTGGCCTGCAGAGAGGCATGTGGCCCGACCTCTCCATTTCTTTAGGGAGACAGAATTCTGAGGCCGTATGTGAAAAGTCCTCGTCTTTAAATCAAATTAAAACAGTCGGGCGCACGTAGTCCCAGCGGCTCAGGAGGCTGAGGCAGAAGGGGCGCGAGTTCAAAGCCAGCCTCAGCAACAGCGAGGCGCTAAGCAACTCAGCGAGGCGCCGTCTCCCAATAAAATTCAAAGCAGGGCTGGGGACGCGGTTCAGAGGTGGAGTGACCCGGGTTCAATTCCTGGTACCAAAAAAAGGAAAAAGAAACCTTATAAACAAAACCCAGTTTTGTGGAGATCTGTGGTCTCTTTGGCCATTTTGGTTGGAAGGTTCTAGAAGACCCGGCCTTCTCTACACCCCGACTCCTCCACACCTGGCCTGGGCAGCTCCTCTGCCTGGGGTCCTCTCCTGCCCTCCGCTGCCCACCTCTCCTCCCTGCAGTGCCCCCTCTGAGCTGGGCCCCGGCAGCCGGGTCCCCAGCAGTGGCAGCCCCTGGGCCGGGTAGGCCCTCGGTCACTTAAGCTGTCCCTTCCAAGGCCAGCTTGCCCTAACTGCGACCACAGCGAGGGAAGCGGCCCCTCCGTGTTTCACACCCTGACAACCGGTCGCTGCGACGTGGCCTCGGTGTTTCCGGCACTTAGAGCCCGAGCCGCGGGGCTGCCTCGCGGACGTGGACCAGCTGCGGGGCCACGTGTCCCGGGCCGGGGAGGGGCAGGACCCCGGCAGCTGGGGGCGTGGCTGGGCGGGGTCACGTGGCCAGGACCCACCAATCACGCGCCGATTTGCGAATCAGCAGCTGGAGCCGTGGGGGGGCTGCACCCGGCCTCTGCGGAGGCTGTTCTGGGGCAGCGGCTTGGGTCCGCGGAGGTCACCGTGTCATTTGCAGAAATGACTCTCGAGGTGACGTTGGGAGGTCAAATGCAATGTCCCGGGGCCACGACTTTGTGTGAATACCTGAACGTCCACGCGTCTAAGAACGGGTGCTGGTGACAGTTACCCCGTGAGGTCATTCGCTGCGTCCCCACTCGCTGGCGGGTCCTAGTCACGATTCTCTGAGGTCGCCCTTTATTCTGCAGGTTGGGGCCCGTCCTCAGGGAACCGTTCACTTCCTGTGGCTTTTCCTGAACCTCCTCGCTGTCCACCTTTACTTCTGCGCTGCAGCCCGGGATCCAGCCTCTTCTGCTCGAGGGCACCGCAGGGACCATCCCCACGGGCAGCGCTGGACCTGCCCCCGCCCGCCGGCCGGGCCTGGGGGAGCCCCTGGGAGCTGCTGCGGGCCGGGGGAAGCTCTGTGGGTGCTTCAGATCTTGGGGACCTGGAGCTACAGAGTCGTGCCCGCCGCAGGGGGAGTCCCACTGTGGGTGCGCTGGGCTGGTCTCCAGAAGTCACCTACTCGGGCGGTGGCCAGGACACAGTGCTCCTGCAGTGAGCACTGGAGGAGCCTCTGCGGGCCAGGCCCTGGGGAGGCCAAGCCGCACAGCAGAGCAGCGGCCCCTCACCCGTTTCAGCAGGGAAATGGGGACAGTGAGGTGAGGTGGCGGGAACCCAGCCAGGCTGCCGGAGGAAGGAGAGCCCTGAGGGAAGGAGGGGCGGCCATGCAGATGTCCCAGACAGTGATCCAGGTGGTGGGAACGGCAGGCGCAAAGGCCCTGGGGTGGGGAAGCTCGCATCGCAGTGGACAGATAAGGAGTGGCCGAGGGGGCAGGGTAGACTTGGAGGCGATGCAGTCAGGGGCCAGCGGGCCTGGATGGCCCTCGGCGGGTGACTGTGGGAGAGGATGTGGGTTTTCCTGCAGGCCAGGTGGGACCATGGTGCGGCTGAGCGCAGGAGGGACCGGGGGTCTGGCTCCTCCACCTGCGCACCGTTGGCGCCTGGTGCAGACCATCCAGTGTCCTGTGCAGTGGGGAGTTGAGCAGCCCCTGCCCCACCCCCAGTACAGTCATGACAACTGCAGATGTCCCCAGATGGTGACAAATGTGGCCCAGGGCGCTAGTGCTCACCGGAAGCCCTGTCTGACAGGGTCCCTCCTGCTGCCTGTGGAGAGCAGGGCAGAGGCCAGAGGGAAGTGGCTGCTCAGGCCAGCGAGAGTGGACAGTCCTGGGGGACGTGGGCGCAGTGGCGGGTTGGGATGGGTGGAGGGGGAGTGGGCAGGGTCAGCAGGTGGGGGCGGGCCGTGGTCCACGGTGGCGCCGTCTTCCCTTGAGGCCACCTTGGAGGTCGCCTTCCTGGTGGCCAATAAGTCCATTGGGGTGGGGTCACCCTGGGGCATGGCCTGGCCTTGGGCCACCTGGAGCTTTCCGCTGAGCCTCACAGTGCGGAGGTGTCGGGCTGGACGCGGGCGCGGGGTCTCTAGGGTGGTGGGCGCCCGGAGGCCTCGCGAGGTGCTCCCTGAGGAGGGGGCTCTGGGCCTGGAGGAAGCCCCCGGGCTCTGCCCAGGCCCCGGGGCCAAGGTGGCTGGAGAGAGGGGCAGGTGTCGTCAGGGTGGACCAGCCGCGAGGCCCAGTGGAAGGCCAGGGCTGCGGCTCTGGAATGTTCCAGGAGACCTGCTGTGTTCAGGTGGTGGGCAGCCGAGACCCCGACTCCTGTGGGTCGGCGCGGAGCCGCCTGTGGGGGGCAGGAGGGGCGGCTCAGGGCCTGGGGTGCTCCTGGGCAGGCGTGGGGCAGGGAGGGGCTGGCATGCAGCTCCAGGTCCTCAGGAAGCAGGGGACGGCAGTGGAGGCTGGGAGCGGGCACAGGGCAGAGCTGTGGGCCATCGCAGGAGGAAAGTGGGAAGGACTGGGCGGGAGGTCGAGGGGCTCCCAGGGAACAAAGAGGGACGAGGTCAGGCCGGGCGCCACCTGTGATCCCAGAGACCGGGAGGCTGAGGCCGGAGGATCCCAGGTTCAAGGCCAGCCTCAGCCACTCAGTGAGACCCTGTCTCTACATAAAACAGAGGTTCAACCCGGCTCCAAAAGACAAAAAGGGAGAGGCGCGTCCCCAGACAGGGCGCAGGGACAACCCAGGGCCTGCGGCCACGCTGACGAGCTCGCTGCGGAGGTTGGCACCGGGCGCACTCATTCCGCCGACCCGGGCTCCTGCAGCCCTGCGTCCACCCCGTCCGTCCGGCCCGCAGCCCTCTCGCGGGGACGCTGTCCTCAGACGCCACCCCGCCGTGGTGAAGCCAGGTGAGAACCTGACACTGAACCGCGAGGTCCGAGAGGGCCCGGGGCGTGGACCCCGACTTCGTGGGCTTCGCTGGGGTCTTAGAGGCAGTGTGTCCCCCTCCCAGCCCCCACGTGAGTCCCCACCTCCCGCTGCAGGATCGGAGGCGACGCGTGGAGAACAGCGGGTGTGTGACAGGGGGGCGGTGAGGCCCGGGCTCCCCGAGCGGTGGCCTCGCGAGGGCCCCGGGAGCCCACAGGTGTCCAGATGCGGAGGATGGGGCAGTGGACAGGGGCTGGCCCTGGGCCGGGGCCCGGGTGCAGAGGTGAGTTGGGCCGGGCACCGCCAGGAGGGGTGAGGCGTGGGAGCCCGAGGCTCGGGCAGAGGAGGGACGAGTCCCCAGCCGAGCTCGGGGAGACGCCGTAGCGACTGCTCTCAGCCGTCCTCCGACCTGGGCCTCGAGGGGGCAGGCGAGGCTGGCCGCACCCCATGGATGGGACAGGGCAGCTGAGGACGTGACGGCCCCTGGCCCCTGTCCGCGGGAGGCTGTCCTGCCCCATCGCAGCGGATCCGCCTTAGGTGACATCCACTAAGTCAGTGCGTCCAGGGCCCCCAGAAAGCCTGGCCCAGAGGCTTGGTCACTTCGTCCGTCTTCCTGCTGCTCAAGGAGGTGGGGCTGGCCTGTCCTTGAACAGGGGACAGAGGGGCAGCCCTGGGTCCAGGGCCCCCCACTCCACCACTGCGCCATCGTGACGGCTGCCCCCGCGTGCCAGGCGCCCTGTGGGGTGAGTGCCACCGTCCCCACTTATCAGACGGGTCAGCGGGGCTGAGTCGCGTGTATGGAGTCCCCAGGTCCAGTCCCTGGAGGTGTCCTCTTCCGGCCAGCGGCTGGCCCTCCTGGGCTCCGCCTGGTCACCTGATGGATGGGTGGTGAGCACTGCCAACAGCCCCCAGGACATAGGGTGTGGGCGTCACTAGCTCCGAGCCTGCCACCAGGTAGATGTCTTGGCCCTTGCCACCCTGGGCCTGCACCCAGGTGAACTCACGGAAGCTGCCCAGAGCGGTGCCCGCGCATAGTAGGTGCTCAGGAAACATGACCACGGTCATCATCATGGACCTACCACAGGGTGCAGCCCTCCGTCCCCGGATCCTGCTTCCTTCCAGCGCTCCCTTTGTCCAACAGGCTGGCCCCAGTGTACAGATTAGGAATCGGGGTGACTCGGGCCCTCATGCCCCCGTCGGGACCCGGGTGGCGAGGGCAGGAGTGGAGATGGGAACTGGACTCCCTGTTTGACCCCTGGGAAGTGCCCTGCCCTCTCTGAGCCTGGGCTGCCCTGTCCATCTGCGGAGCTGGGCTCAGGGTGCCCTGGGCGGTGCCAGCCCCAGGGCCAGGGCCGTTCCTCGGTCCCCTTGGCCCCCGCCCCCCGGCGCCCCCCTCCCAGGCTGCGGGCTGCCGGCCCGGCTCGGCCGTGACGAGGACCCAGCAGCCAATCTGTTTACTGAACTGGCTGACCCCTTCCGGGAACGCGGCCCAAGCTTCCCAGAACTCGGTATTAATGACCCGAGGCCACATGACGGGGCATGACACAGCACTTTGGAGAAAGGCAGGGCCCAGGGGGGCCGTGGGGGCCGCAGCCCAGCCCCCACTGGCCAGGGGTGAGTCACGGCCTCCTGCCCGGGCCTCCTGCAGCTTCCTGCTCCCTGCGCTGTGGTCCCCCAGCTGGCCTGCCCTACCTCACCGGGGCCACCCCAGGACCTCTGGACCTTGGCCTGGTGGCCTTGCAGAGGTCTTAGGTGACCCAGCTGCCCCCTGGGACCGTGACTGTCGACCTGTGTGTGAGGCCCAGGGAGCACGGCCTCATCCTTGGCTTGCAACATGGAGAAAAGTGGCATTTTGACCCCGTGTGCCGGCTGAGGGGCTGAGGCCCAGGGGAGGCTGGAGCTCTCCCGGGGGGTGGGGGGAATGTGAGTGGCACTTCTTTCCTCTCTGTGGCTCTGGGGATGGAACCCAGGGGCTCTCCAACCCAAGCCACGACCTCAGCCCTTTTTTAGAATTTTAGTTTGAGGCAGGTCCGCAGGAAGTTGCTGAGGCTGGCCTCCAATTCGCCATCCTCCTGCCTCAGCCTCCAAGCAGTATTTTGACCTCAGATCATACCCTTTCCTGGTCTCAGCAACCGGACAAGGGAGGGGCCAGGCCTCCCTTCAGTTTCACAGTGGGGGACACTGAGGCACAGAGGGACTGGGTAGCCTGCCTAGGAGTTTGGGCGCTTCAGAGGGCTCAGGGCTGGCCTCCGCCCTGACTCTGCTTTCTCCTCCCCAGCGCTGTGAGGAGCATCTCAGCCTGCGGGGACACCTGCGAGCCCATGACCCTCGCTGTGGGCTCCTCGGGCCCAGGTCTCGGGCCGCGGGGCCAGCCCCGGAGGACCTGGGTGGGCCCCGTTGCTCGTTCTCTTATTCGCTCGGTCTTTATTTTTTCGAGCTCCTCCTGAGGCAGGCACTGGACTGGGTGCCGGGGACAGTGACAGACGTCCGAGCCACCGAGGAGGCGAGCAGTTGACAACACGACCTCAGGATCCGAGGCCTGGCTCGGCCCTGGCTCACGTGTGACTCTGGGCTTTGTCCGTAAAGTGGACTAAGGTAGAGCCACCTGTAGGGTTGTCATGGGAACGAACGACTTCCTGCAGGAAACCACAGGGCCTGTACACAGTAGGCGCTCAACTGTGCCTAAATGGACACAATAAACACACAGAGGGGTGAGTGCCCACAGTGAGCAGTGCTGTTGGCATAGTTAGCTCTTGGCGTAAGGGGGCATGCAGTCGGTGCTCAGTAAGTGTTTCTCCGCCTCTGCCTCCTGGGAGTCAGCATGGTTACCATAGAGGCCTGAATTTAAGGTCGGCCTCGCTGATCCAGGACCGAGCCCACGGTTGGAGGCAGTGGAGGCCGAGCCTCCCCTCAGCCCCGGCCCCGCACCCGACACGGCGTGGCTGGCATCCTGGGTGGCGGGCGGGCCGGGGCCTGCCCAGCGGGTCCCCGTAATGACACTCATTACACAGGTGTCTGGCAGCGGGGGCCTAGGCCCATGGCAGGCGGCCAGCGCACCCCGGGCCCTTCCTGGTCCTTCAGGAGCGGTGCCCACAGGCAGGTGGAGCGGGCGAGGGGCTGGCGCGGGGCCAGCTGGCGGCGGGGCGGAGGGAAAGCTGAGCCGGGCGGGGGCCAGGCCGGGCTGCAGGGCGGCGGGCTGCAGGTGTGCTGGGGGCTGCGTGCGGGGACAGGCCCGAGCGTCCCGGCCGGCCTCCGAGGGTGGACCCCAGCGCCTGTGGTGGGCGCCTCTGCCCGCGCTGCCAGGCGGTGCCAGGCGGTGCCAGGCGGTGCCGGCCTGACGTCAGCCCCCGGGAGCCCAGACCCACACCCGGCCGACAGCGGGGGTCGAATGTTCTCGACACGAAGGGCAGATGGCCGTCGGGGCCACGGCTGCGCCCATCACCCCCTCCTAGCGCGGCTGGTCGTGTTGGGCATGGAAGCGCCACGCTGCGCCACGAACGTGCACGATTATGGGTCAATTAGAAATTTAAAAATATTTAGACAGCGCTCCAAATCCAGGGAGAGAAAGACAATCAGGGGACAAGGACATCCCTGGAGCTTTGGTGGGGACCGGTGAGGAAGGAGGGAAACAGGGTGGGCTGGGGAGGCCTCTCCAGGAGGCAGCCTTGGCGTGGAGATCTGAGGGAAGAGCCACCTGGGAGGAAGAGAGGAGCAACAGGTGCAAAGGCCCTGGGGCAGCACCAGCCCAGCACATGGGCAGTCAGGAGCCCTGTGGAGGGGCGGCGGGGAGAGGGCTGGGAGGGTCCAGCTGCACAGACCTGGACCCGGGCGCCGGGGCATCTCGGTCTGTGGAGGGCACACCGTCAGCGGCTGAGCAGGGCCGGTGGGTGTGCAGAGCGTGGGCCCGGCCGCGGGCTGTGGGAACGAGGGGCTCTGGAGGTGCAGACAGGAACGTGGGCCGCAATTTGTGTTTGAACCTATTTGCCGAGTTCAACCCCTGGATCCCGGAGCCTGTTATTAAGCCGGCTGCACCCTGGGGCGCTGCCTTCATCCCCAGACAGGGCCTGGCCCGCCTGCCCCCCGGTCGACCTTGGCCCCCCAGATGGGAGCGAGGGCGGGGCCCAGCACCCCACGCTGGTCCAGCCCCGCGGGCACCTCAGGGGGCCCAACCTGCTTCCCAGACGGGTGGGGTGCAGGGCGGCTCCGCTGCCCCCCCCTGCCACCGGGGGCCCAGCCCAGGGGGCGGTGGCACGTCCCGCGGCCTCCACCTCGACTCTGGTAGCAGGAGGGTCTGGGCAGGGCCGGAGGCCACTCGCGCTCGGGGCAGCTGAGCAGGGGGCCTGGGCCTGGCGGAGGGGAGCTGCCAGACAGCAGCCGCCTCCCGCCACCGGGAGCCAGGGGTCTGGGTGTAGGCGCCAGCGTCCTCCAGCTCTGGGGTCCGCAGGACCTGCCCCCGGATCCCCGTCCTTCCTCCCCGTCCTCGGGAGGCCCCCCCACCCCAGGCACCCTCCTGCTGTCTGCGGCCACCACAGACCCCTCACCAGGCGCCTCTCCTGCCTCCCTGTGACTGTGACCACGGATGCCAGCCCCAGGCTTTCCAGATCCCGTCTCCCACCCGCCCTGAAAGGTCAAGGCTGTGGGGGGTCCATCATGCGAGGAAACCCAGTCTCAGAGAGGTCGAGTCTCTTGCCCAAGGTCACACAGCTTTGTGTGAAGCAGAGGACTCACCCAGAGGCCCAGGCTTTCCTGCCGCCCTCTTCTTTCCACGTGGAACTCGGTTTTTCCTTTTCAAGGTGTTGCTCAGCAGCTGCCTCCTCCAGGAAGCCCTCCCTGACCAGCTCTCAGCCCCTCTCCTCGCCTTCCCTGGTCTCCCTGCACAGCCTCCTGTGACCCTTCCTCCTGAACAGCTTTGCTGAGGTCACAGACGCACGCAAACCGCAGGTGGTCCCGGCTGCGTGTTGAGGAGCTGGGCCTGGTGCCTGGCCAGGCGACTGCAAAGCATCAGTCACCTCCACAGGTGTCCTTGAAGCCTTGTGTCATCCAGCCCTCTCCCCGCTCCCGTCCCGGGCAGTCGCCGCCCACCCTGTTGCTGGGCAGGACTGTGTGTGTTCTAGACTGTTCTTTCCGTGGGCGTCACGGCTGGATCCTGGTGGGCTTCTGTCCCTGGTCCACGGGTTCTGAGACGGGTCCGTGTTCTGCAGCTGTTCCCTCCCGTCGCCCGAGCCCTGTGGGGACGCCTCTGTCTTCAGGACCCAGCACAGGGCCGGGCACACAGGAAGGGCCTAATAAGTGGAGCCAACTGGGAGGAGGTAGGATGGCCTGTGGGAGGGAGCTGGCTCGGTGGCGGCAGGAGGAATCCAGAGACCCACCAGGAACCAGGCGGCACTGAGCTGGGCCTCGTGCCGCTCAGACAACTCTGTGCCTGGCGGTGGCTGGGCCGGGCACGGGTCTGGGGCAGGGGACCCGCAGGGGTTCAGGAGGCGCTTGGTGGGGCCTGGCGGGTGTTCTAGAACCCTGCAGCCTGCACTAGGGCCTGGGCTGAGAGGGGCGGCAGCGGCGGGCAGAGGAAGCGGCCGGCGGCCCTCCCCAAGCCAGTGGCCTCCTCTGCGGGGCGCTGGGAGCCGAGTGGGCAGAGCGGGCAGCCCTGCAGGCTGTGCCGCGCACCGCGGGGGGTACCCAGGCGGTTTCCAGGTACCGGCCTCGGCCTTGAAGGCTCAGAGAGGCCCAGAGGCCTCCAGGTCTCCGCCAGAGGCTGGAACTAGCTAGGGTGAGAAGAGGGCAGGGTGGGCCGCGCCTCACTCGGGACAGAGTCTGCAGCGAGAGGCCCGCTGCGCCCGGGCAGGCTTTGCCGCGACGATGACCTCGTGGCCCATTTCTCAGACCAAACAGCCGAGGTCAGGAGTGGTGGAGCTGGCTGGTCCCCGTGGGTCGCCCGCGGTCAGGCGGAGCTTGGTCAGGGTCACTCTGGAGCGACTCCCCCCGCAGTGAGGCCCCCCCTTTGGTACGAGGGACCTGGACCTGCCGTGGGCACCAGCTCTGGGCGGAAGGCAGCAGTGCCCATGTGCCCGGCTCCGACCTCCAGGGCAGAGCCCGGGCGCGAGGCGGACGGAGACGGTTCAGTGGACTCTGTCTCCTTGTTGTGGAAACAGGACGTCGGGATCACAGGAGCATTTCCCAAGTGGGGTTCCGAAGGGCACAGATTCTTGGGCTATTCTCTGGGATGATGCTGGGACCGGGTTCCGTGGCCCAGGGGCCTGGGGACCGCTGGGTTCGACACTGCTGAAGACTCGGAGCCTTCAACACCCCAGAAGGCTCAGCAGACCAGGCCCGAGGGTCTGTGGGTCACTCGCCCTGGATCCCCCCTGGGCCCGCCCCCCCCACTCACCTCCTGGACCTGCCACCGGGAAGGCTCGAGGGAGGGGGCTGAGGCTGTGCGGGGACCGTCCAGTGGGACGGGATGGCCGTGCGTGGGCGGGGGCGCCGGGGACAGCGTGTGGAGGGAGGGGACGGATGAGCGTGGACGAGCTGAAGAGGGGGTCGGTGAGCGGATGGGGAGGAGGCCGTGGGGGAGGAGTGACAGGCAGCTGCTGGAGGGACGCGGGACGCGGGAGAGACCGTGAGTGGAGGTGCGGCGGCTCCAGGTGGCGGACTGTGGTCGCTGACGAGGGGCGTGAACATGTGATTAGGTGATTAAGTAAATGAATAAAATGATGGCGAACAACAGCTGGGTGGGCGGACAGCGGGTCCGTGAGTGGACGTGGACGAGTGACCCGGGGAACGGGCGGGGGTGGGGGGATGTAAAACGGGGCGGAAGGTGGACGAGTGGCCTGGGGGGAGGCCTGTGGTGTCCCAGGTCTGAACTGAGGTCGGGACGGCAGGAAGATGCCGTCCCTCCCTGACACAGCCGTGTGTCAAGATCTGGGAGGTGAGTGACAGCTGTGATCCGTGTCCCCAGGAAAACTGCACAGAGACACAACTGTTGTCAGGGACCCCCGGGTGGCGTGAGCCTGGGGGCCACCTCCAACCCCCGGGGTCCCAGGGCAGCGGGGGATGTTCCTAGCGCAGGCCACCGGGAGCCAGGGGCGGCCTTGTCCAGTGGCTCTGGGGACCGGCAGGCGCTTGGCCCGGGGCCCACAGGAAGCCCTGCAGACGGCCCCGGCTCGGCCAGCCCCTCTGAGCCTCCTGTCCTCAAACCTCCGTCTTCTCATCTGAAAACTGGTCGCGAAGATCTGGAGTGGTGCGTGGACAGGACAGGGGACGGCTGGGCAGTGGCCGCCACCCAACTCCTGGCGTGGCAGACACGGGGGTGGGGAGAGGGGACACATCCACGCTGCTGCCCCCTGGAGAGGGACCTCGCACCGCCCAGGACCCTCCACGCCCGGCCAGCTGGGGCCAGCGGGAGCAGGAGGCTCGTCCCCACGGGGTGTGGGACGGGGACCAGATGACAGCAACCTTCTCCACTGTCCCTTGGAGCTGCTGGCCCTGGTCCTGGCCACGTCCCCACCCTCAGATCCTGACTCAGGGTCGGGCTGGTTCTCCGCCTCTCGGGGCCAGACGGAGGCCGCTCCCTGGGGCCTGGGGACATGAGCGGAGCCTGAGGGCCTGTCGGCTCCTGTGGGCGACCTCGGGGCCTGAGGACCGGCGTGTGCCCCAGACCCCACCACTCCCGCCTGTCTCTCCGGGAATGACGCCGGCGGGCCGTGTCCAGCCCCTCTCCCTCTCCCCGGCAGGGCCTGGCTGGGCCCCCTCCCTCAGCCCCCGCAGGACCAGAACCACGCCCTGGGGGGGCTGAGCTTGGCTGGGGCTGCGACCCGTGGGAGGCAGATGCGCATCAGCTGGCCCGGTCACTCTCCTGTGCTCATCACTGAGGCATGTGGGACTGGGTGGCGCGGGGGGTGGGGACTGTGCGCGTGGGCCCGGGCAGCCCCAGCACCCTGATGCCCAGCGGCAGCTTTGGCGGGGAGGGGCGGGGGTCGGGGCAGAGAGTCTTGAATTCACATCCTGAGGAGCTGTGTGGCCTTGGGCAGGTCACCGCACCTCTCTGAGCTCAAGGAGAGGCCGGGGCTTGAAGCCTCGCACGCAGGCCCCGGGCTAAGTGGCAGACCAGGGCCTGAACTCTGGGGGACCACCTGCAGGGCCAGTGCGGCCTGCCCCCGCGAGCCCAGTGACCCTGAGCGACCACTTGCCCATCTGGACCTGGGAGGCAAGGTCACGGCAGATCCTGCCTCAGCTGACCGGGAGGGTCCCCTGGCAGGACATTTCCTGTGGGCCAGGCACTGGGGCCCCGCTGGCCACAGGAGGGTCAGAGGTCGCTGCCCGCGGGGCGCACACTGGGAGTGGCAGGTGGCCACAGGCTGGGGGTAGGCCTGAGTGCTGAAGGGCACAGGGGGGCACCAGGAAGCCGCTGGCAAGGAGGGGGCAGGCCAGAGCAGAGGTGGCCACGGTCAGCGCTGAGTGCATGAGTCCGTCCGCGGCTCCCTGTCGCCCCCACCAAGCCCCGAATCCTTACACAAGTTCCCACGGCAGTGAGGTCCCCATCCCGCCCGCACCCTGGCGCCCTCCCACCCTGCCGCGTCGTACTCCTCCGAGCTCCGGGACTTGTGCACCCTCCTCTGCCTCGGGTCCCCTCGGGCCCCGGGCTCTTCCTCTCCGTCTTGGTGATCATTTGCAGCTAGTTGCTCTGGGACCAGAGGTGGGGACAGTGAGGGAGAGAGGCTCACTGTGGCCTCTGCAACCCAGGGCAGGATGGGGTGGCGGGAGACGGGGCTGTGACCCCATGTGTCCACTGTGTGGCCTCGGGCAAGCCACATGCCCTCTCTGGGCCCCTCCAGGGGTTCTGTGCACTCAGGGATGGTGTCCTGGGGAAGGTGTGTGTAGGGTCCCCCCCACGCGTCTCTCGAGTTGCCCAAGGGCCTCTGGGAGCCCGTCCCCAGCTCTGAGTCCGGGCAGGGACAGAGGCCAGACAGCTGGGGTTCAAGTCCGACGCTGCCACTGAGTAGCTGTGCCGCGTGGGCCAGTCACCCGCCCCCTCTGGGCCCGACTGGGAAATGGGGAGAAGGAGCCGTGTGTCCGGGTCCTGAGGGAAGCGGGCACCACGCGCCAGCTGTTTCTGCTCTGGGCCTCTGTGGCTCAGGCGTCCTGACGGCTGTCCCCCGGGTTCCTCAGCTGGCAGAGCGGCCCCAGGCCGCGGTCTAGAGCCCACACACGGGCCTGGAGCAGGCGCCCGCTCCGCGCCTCCGTGTCTCAAGGTTCAGATGCAGAATTCATTTAATTCGAAACCTTCAAGTCCCCGACGGGCTGGGAACAACCCCGTGACATCCTCGGGTCCCTGCGGTCGCAGGATCGCCACTCGGTCCCTTCTGACTCGAGTGGACGAAGGGGCAGAGGGCGCAGCCTCGGGACGTCGCTCCTCCCAGGATCCGGGGACTGCCACCTGCAGCTGGGGACCTTGGGCACGTCCTCCCTCCTCGGACCCCTGAGGGCCCCCCTGGGCCAGCCCACCCTGCGCCGTGTGCCCAGTGCTTCCCGTGTGCAAAGTGGTCCCCGACCCAGTTCCCTCCCGCCCCCAGCGGGGACTGTGCTGCCCCTCTCCCAGGACAGCAGGACAGTGGCTGGGGACGGTCCAGGCAGAGGAGGAAGTGGGGGGCTGGGCGGCCGGCTGACGGCAGCGTGATGTCAGAGGAGGCCACAGGCGGCGGCGGGTGCCCTCCCGGGCCTGGACGTGCCTCCCCAGCGCCCTCCCCGCCCCCCTTAACCCCTTCCCGGCCTCCCTTTCCCAGACAGCCGTCCCGGCCGGCCTGGCCCACAAGATTCCCAGATTTCGCAACGGGGGCTGGCGCTGAGTCACCTACAGTAAGTCTGGGGAGGGAAGCTCCCGCTGCCCGGTCCCCGTCCGCCCCTGGATCTTCCCCGCTGGGCGCGCAGGGCCGGTTGGACAGCCTCTCTGGGCTGTGCCGGGAACCCAGGGTGGCGTGGCTTCTAGGAGCTGGGGGCCCTGGACTCGGGGGCTGGCCTGGGGACCAGGGTGGCCTGCACTCAGTGGTGGCCCGCCAGATGGCCGGGACCTGGAGCCTCTCGCTGTAACTACACGACGGTCTCCTTATCTGGAGAACGGAGAGTCACAGGATGACCTCCCAGGGTCACCACGAGGACCAAGCGAGATGACCCGGACAGCGCTCGGCTCAGGAAGTGCCCGCACATGTTAGGGCCGCGGGGATGTGGTCCCGATGACCCTGGAGGCCGTCCAGGGCCTGGGCTCTGCCCTGCGGGACGGCCCTGCCCCCTGTGGTGTGAGTTGCGCTTGTCTTCGAAAAAAAAAGGCTTCATCCCA